>NC_045551.1:57790788-58003288 GCF_009769535.1 Thamnophis elegans | reverse complement strand
CACACACAGATGTGTGTGTGTATACACACACACAAACACACAGGCATGCATTGGTGGACATATACTACTCTGAGTGGTCACATTATTTTTCTGTGGTTGAAGCTGGAAAGAAGGAAGTATACAACACTTGTAATAAATACAAGTTTTTTGAGGAACAGAGTGAAATCCAAGAGCTAAATTGCATCCAATATCTGTCAGAGATCACCAACCCAGGGTGCAACCTGAAGTGCTTCATCCTCTCACTCATCACACACCTCTAGCAATGAAGTGTTGCAGAAGGAGAAATGCTCTGAATAGGAAATGGCTATTCTTCTCATCTTCTCCAGAAGGTTCATTCTTGTTCCTTTTGTCTGAACCCTACTTATTTTTCCTGCTACCTCCCTAACCTCAAACCTCCATTTTTCTTCCAATATACCGTATTTCCCCCAAAATAAGACAGGGTCTTATTTTCTTTTGACCCCTGAAATAAGCCTGTGGTCTTATTTTCGGGGAGGTCTTATTATTTTTGAGGTGCAGGAGGTGGCGGCTCATGGCTGCACTGTGTTGCAATATTTTTGGGGAGGGATTATTTCAGCGCATGCGCTCAAAAGCCCGATTGGGCTTTTTATCCAGGAAGGTCTTATTTTCAGGGAAACCGGGTATTTATAAATGCCTAAGATTTTTACAGTAACTCCAAAGGACAAAAAGATTCTGACATTGTTCTAGAACGTTATAGAAGTCTTACCATGTAGGGTTATATTCAGGACAATCTAGTACAGTACTTACTTTCTTTTAAAAAAGTCTAGTACTTTTTGCTAAAAAATGAAATAAAAGGCTTGTTATGTTCATTTTACTTCTGTTTGTCTTTCTGTTTCTAACATAAGAAAAAAAAAATCTGTAGCCAGAATGCTTTCTCAGTCTGCAACTGAGAAGATAACTAGTTATTTATGTCAAGAGAGACACAAGTATCATAGTTTTTGATAATTCAGTTTATAAATAGGATATTCTATTTTAAACAAAACATGTCATGGATATATCTAACCCCTTCAAATAGTTTCCATATAATATTGCTAAACAAAAGTCAGTTGTGTTTAATGAGTAACTTGGAATGCTTAACGGTTATTTAGCTTGTATCTTGCCGAGTTTGAAACCTATTTTTGCATTAGTTGAGCAAATAAAAAGGAAAGTTTAAAATTTACCAAATCATGCCTTGAATAAATAAATGCATTTGGGTTATTATTTTTTGAAGCTTTCTGGATATTGCTCCGTGGATGTGCTTTCAATGCAGAACAGATAATTTAGAGCTGCCACACTTTTTTTGAAGTAAACTTAATTTTGTCTCCTTTTTAGCCACGGCTTCATCAAGTCATGTTCTGTATCAGTTTTTATAACTAATAATAAACTTGATCATACTTTGACTACTGATGTTTCCAGACATAGTTTTCTCACTTTTTAAAAAGTTTACAAAACCCATTTTATCTTATATAGAATTTTCTTCCTCTTTTCCTATAAATATCTTATTTTTATGATGTCACCGAGATTAGCACCGAATAGTGCCTTTTTACTAAGAATCCACCTCCTTAAGTTATTTTTGTTGATTTTAAATTTTATTTGATTCATTACTTTTAATGGCTTTTAATTATGGTTATTTTGATGGTTATTTTGTTTTTAAGCTATTGTTATATTGTTTTTTTTTAATGTTTTTATGGCATAAATTAGCCATGTTGATTTAAGATCTAAATATATCAGTTGTGTTTCACATATATGCATGCCCAAGAAGATACTACTTTTTTTTCCATGATAAGCAACGTGAAAATATTTCATAAATGAATAAAACATTCACACGCATCATACTGATTTACATCTTCAATTATTTCATGTGATAATAATACTGTGATTGGTTGACAGCCATGGCATAATGCCCAAGTAACTCTATCAAAGAAGTCTTGCATGGTTTCCCTCTCTGTGATTTAAATTAAATTAGTTTACATATTCCAAACCTTTTCCTCAAAGCCTTAAACACCATGTTAAAAAAAAAAGTCTTTACCATTCACATTGTTGCTGTTGCTTTACAAAACAAGAATAAAAATACAAGCCATCTTGCTAACCCATCACTTGGAGATAACCTACTAATGGAATGACAGAGCTGGAAGGGACCGTGAATGTCTCCTTTTGCTCATGACCCTATACCATTTCAGACAGACGTTTATCCAATCTCTACTTGAAAGTTTCCGGTGATGGAGCACCCATAACTTCTGAAGGCAAGCCATTTCACTGGTTAATTGTCCTAACTTGAGGACATTCCTCCTTAGTTGTAGGTTGGTTCTCTCCTTGATTGGTTTCCATCCATTGCTTCTTGTCCTGCCTTCTGGTGCTTTGGAGAATTAGATTCTTTGTGGATTTTGGAAAACTGCTATCATGTCACCCCTAGTTCTTCTTTTCATCAAAACAATCATTGAGAGGATATATTGCCATGACACAATCTTTATCTCAGTTTTGACCTACTGTGGAGGCAGCCTAAACTTACCCTCAGTTGTCCTACTTTTGAAATAGTGTTTTCCATCTTCTCCTACCACAGGTTGTGATGTACAAGCCCATCTATCAAGACTTTCTCACAGCTTGATGACAACACAGGGCATTTTGGCTTGGGTTAAAAGCACATCTTCATTTCATTTCATTTATTGAATTTCTAGGCTGCCCAATCCCGAAGGACTCCAGGCGGCTTACAGAAATGAAAAATTATTTAAAAAGAATTAAAACAATGAGACACAACTAGTTAAGAAAAAGCACAACATACACCCAATCAGAGAGGGGCCGGACCTCAATCAAGAAGTCAACGGCTCTAGGCCTGCCGGAAAAGCCAGGTTTTAATAGCTTTGCGGAAGGCCATGAGAGTAGGTAGGGCCCGGATCTCTGGGGGCAGCTCATTCCATAGGGCTGGAGCAGCAACAGAGAAGGCCCTACTCCTAGGTGTCGCCAGCCGGCATTGTCCCGCTGAAGGCACCCGGAGAAGGCCCATCCTGTGCGATCTTATTGGTCTAAGGGAGGTATGTGGCAGAAGATGGTCTTGTGTAACTCTCAACCTCCATTTTTCAAGGACCCATTCAGGGATTAAACTTCCATACTAGTCTTTTAGAAGATCCTTTACTAAACATGTGTCCAGTAAATAAATAGCATTTCTGTCTATCTGATGGTCAGTTAAAAGTAGGAAAGAGATATGTTGCTGATTGTCTCCCAAATGAGCACATTAAACATATCCTGCTGCTCCTGAAAAATAATTTGTTTCTGCTACTTCTGCCAGCAAAGGGTTTTGAATTGTTTTGCTTTCCTGAGACAATGAATTTGCTAGCTTAAGCTGAGCCTACTAAGGCATGTTGCCAAATACCCATTTAAAATAGTAAAGTTTCTCAAGGGCAAACAACAGCAAATAGGTTTCTATCCTTGTTTTAGAAGCTTTGACGTGTGCATAACTTTAGAACAGAATTATTGACAACCACAGGAGGCACTAAAGAATGAGACAGTAGTCTCTTTGGTTTCATCTAGGGGTTGTCTGGATTTATGAACTCCAGGTTTGGTAGCCATAATGGAATTTCACTTTCTGGGCAAATTCCTACTGGACCATCTCAATTCTAATTTTTTTAGAAAGCAAAGCTATGGTCAATCACATCTTCCAAAGGTAAGACTTTAACTAATGGGGTGGTTTGAATGTTTTAGTCATATTGGATGAAAAATTCACATCAACCAACATCAACCATCCATTTTGTTATATTCCCACTGTGCTTCTTGGGATAAAATGGAAACAGAAGCCCACCTGTTCCAAAATAAGCTGGCCAGAGTAACTGGACAATGACTCTTCAGGCCAAACAACAGTTTTCCATCTGTTGTTCTATTGATACAGAGAACGTGATCTGTTTGGGTACCAACATCAACAGCAAATGTTCAATGCCTTCTTCCAGACAAGTTCTTAATCATGGAATTGTTCATCGTTTGGGAGTAGAACAGTTTCAAAATCTTTATTTTGTTATATTCTAAATCCAAAAAGATGACAGCATGATTGTTAAATGATGGGACTCTGAAGCCCTACCCATCATCAGCTGTGCTGGACCTTCTGCTCTGGGAGAAGGATTTCAATAAGAAAAACAAATAAAACAATGTTCTATTTGTGTAACCAGCTAGCAAAAGAAGACCAAGGATTTGTTGTTGTTGCTGCTGCTGCTGCAGTTGTTGTTACTGATATTAGAATAGAATAGAGTAACAGGGTTGGAAGGGACCTTGGAGGTCTTCTAGTCCAACCCCCTGCTTTGGTAGGAAATCCTACACCACTTCAGACAAATGGTAATCCAACATCTTCTTTAAAACTTCCAGTGTTGGAGCATTCAAAACTTCTGGAGGCAACCTGTTCCACTGATTAATTGTTCTAGCTGTCAGGAAATTTCTCCTTCCTTCTAAGTTGCTTCTCTCCTTGATTAGTCCCCACCCATTGCTTGTTGTTTCTCTTATTCCTAACTTCCTACCACAGTTTTTTTTCTTTAAAGTAGGGGACTCTGCCTAGTTTACAGCTACTGCCCTTTGTAGCACAATATGAGTGATGGTGTGCAGTTACAGTCAGCAACCAACCATATGGATTCCACTTTAATCTTTAGGTGACAGGCATGAGTTATTAACTACCTGAAATCTGAGACCATAGATTTAAGATACATAGTTTTAATAAAGTTTTACTTTGGTAAAACTATCATGTAGCTCCTCCGGAATATGTTCAATTAAAAGAAAAATAAATGCATTTCACGGAATAGATTTGTTCCCCTTTGGTAAAATAAGCCTCTTTAAACAAAGTCTCCATTACTATGAAAGCTTTTTTCCCCTCGTTCACCTAGTAATAATTTAAATGCTAACAGTTTAGCCGATCAAATTAAACAAATATAAACAGTTTGTGTAATGACATCAGCAGTCAACAGGGAACATCTGTGCTTTTACCAGTGCTCAGAAAATATCCTTTTTTGTTTACACTAAAGATAATTATAAAGTTTATATTTCTCTGTTCAGTTTAGGAGCCTGGTTAAAAGGAAGGGGGAAAAAAGACTAGATTACCAATATAGCAACAAGTTTTGAGTAAAGGGAATAGCTCTTCCTTCCCTCTCTCTTTTTTTCTTCTTAAAAACCATGTTTAAATAATAGAAATGAACTTTCCCTGAACTTTTCTCCTTTAATGACTCTGGTCCAGATTGACCCTTTGCTAGGAGGGGGAACAGTGATAGCATCAAACTTTCTGCTGCTAAAGCAATCAAATTCAATACAATGGTGCATACGCCGTTGTAGCCCAAATTTCAGGATCTCATAAAACGGGTTGCAAAGGAAAAGCCGGTTGGCCATCCAAGCTTCTATTGTTCAAAAGGAGGACATTACCAAGAAGCCTTCTTGGACAATACGAATGTGTTCTGCTAATTGGAACTGCTGCAACAACGTATAATTGCAAGTCAGGTTTCCTCCCCACCCCAAAATCTCAAAGACGATTGGATGAATCATGAATAACCCAGTGGCTCCAGCCTGTCTAGCCTCCCTAAGCTTCCAAGACGAGGCACATAATTGAATTATCCAGACTTTCTTCTGAATACTTGAAAGGAACAGGCTAGGGTGGTCATGTTTAAAAAGTCAATATTGACCCCTACGTTGATCTTCCAATAGAGTAACGGTTGCTTATTCCATAACAGTCAGCTTAAGGACTACTTGAAAATATCTATCATCTATCTATCTATCTATCTATCTATCTATCTATCTATCTATCTATCTATCTATCTCTATCTATCTATCTATCTATCTATCTATCTATCATCTATCTATCTATCTATCTATCTATCATTTATCCATCTATCTTATATCTATCTATCTATCTATCTATCTATCTATCTATCTATCTATTATCTAGCTAGCTAGCTATTCTCTCTCTCTCTCTCTCTCTCTCTCTCTCTCTCTCTCTCTCTCTCTCTCTCTCTTTCTCTCTCTCTCTCTCTGTGTGTGTATATACAAACTATTTATCCATCTATCTACTATTTATCTTCTATCTATCTATCTGTCTGTCTGTCTGTCTGTTTGTCTGCCTGCCTGCCTGCCTGCCTGCCTGCCTGCCTGCCTGCCTGCCTGCCTGCCTGCCTACCTACCTACCTACCTACCTACCTACCTACCTACCTACCTACCTACCTATCTATCTATCTATCTATCTATCTATCTATCTATCATCTAGCTAGCTAGCTATTCTCTCTCTCTCTCTCTCTCTCTCTCTCTCTCTCTGTGTGTGTGTGTGTGTATACAAACTATTTATCCATCTATCTACTATTTATCTTCTATCTATCTATCTGTCTGTCTGTCTGTCTGTCCGCCCGCCCATCCATCCATCCATCCATCCATCCATCCATCCATCCATCCATCCATCCATCCATCCATCCATCCATCCATCTATCTATCTATCTATCTATCTATCTATCTATCTATCTATCTATCATCTATCTATAGCATTTAGGGTCATATACTGCCCTGTAGTGCTTTATAGCATTCTCTGGCTGGTTTTCAATGCAGAATCTGGCTCCTTATTTTACCAACCTCAGAAGGATGGAAGACTGAGTCAACCTTGAGCCCCATCGGGATCAAACCCCAGGCTGTGAGCAGAGTTTGCCTACAATACTGCACTTTAAGTACTGTACCACCAGGGCTTCTAAATCTATTTGTCTGCCTGCCTGCCTGCCTGCCTGCCTGCCTGCCTGCCTGCCTGCCTGCCTGCCTGCCTGCCTATCATCTATCTATCTCATACACAGGTCTTGAGAGCTCATGTTATTTTGCCTACCACTCCCTGTTCATCCAGACAACTTTATGCCATCTGTTCTTGTCAGACCTGAATGGTAGACCAGATATGGTTAAATATCTTCAGCATCAGAAGAACGATAGAGTCTTGGAGCCTCTTTGTCTGTCTCTTTTGCAGCAATATCACACTTGCTGATTTCTTGACCAATTTATAGCCAATCTATTTCCAAGATATTTTCATGAATAACATCATCCTAATTGCTCTATGTTTCCAACATGAAGTAATATATTTTTCTTTGTTAAATTTTATTCAGTTATTCTCAACCCATTGCTCTAATCTGTTATCACTAATATTGCTCCTCTTTCCTACAGAATTAACTGTCCCACTGAATTTCCTAAGACCTCTCTTCATATCATCATCCATATCTTTAGTGTACATCACCTAGAGTTGTTTGAAAGGGTGCACAATTAATGCATAAATGATTTAATAAGACATTGGAGAATAGAGTGCCCAGAGCAGTAGCACCCCTTTCAATTACTTCCCTTCAGTTGATGAAGAAATTTTGGTAAGAACTTTTGAGAATACAACATTTTGAGCCATCTAAGCATTCATTTAAATGTTATGCCATCCAGCCCAGATTTAATCATCGCAGTTATCAGGCAGTAGTTTGACAAATGACTTGCCAAGATAAAAATATATCCAATGCATGTCTCACAAACAGCTATGCAAATCATCCAATTAAAACCAGCAAACAAAAAGTGGAACCCTTTCAACACAAGGGAGAGAAAGCTAGAAAGTAAAAGTAGACTTAATCCTGCATTAGCCTCGATAGGACACACATTTGCATAACCCATTACAATAAATCTGGTACTATCTCTGGGTAAGTGATTGATACCATTTGATTTGGTTTAGAATGACCCGGTCCCAACAGAGCCAATGTACATTGATATTGGGAGATTGAATTAGGTTGGGTTGGGTTGGGTTGAGTTGGGTTGAATTGAGTTGGGTTGAGTTGGGTTGGGTAATTGTCCCCACAACCTAGAAAGGGAAAAAAAACAGGACCAGAAGTGATGATGTGACTTCATAAATATCATTTTGTGCCACTAAAACCAGCTGAAAACTAGAAGAGGAAATTGATTACAAATTAGACCCTTAAAATAGATTTGTAAAGAGTAGGACTGTAATTTAAATGAGTAAGCCAACAAAAACAATGCTTGTCAGCTGACTCAGTTATTCTTCCTAAACACAATGTAACCTATCGCTGAAGCTTAGATGTCAAGTTAGTCCTAACCATAAGGTACTCATGGTTAGAAAGTATCATAACAATGGGATATAAAGAAAAGCAGAGAGAGAATTCATAATTTTGCTCAGATCTATAAACTGAATCAATGTCTTAACAATACCCATTAAACAATAACCTAAATTAAATGGATGAATAGGACAAAACGACACATTGTGATGGTGAAGAATATAAGATTCATTCTCAGAATTCACTCTCTTCATCTGCCTTACAAAGTAGCTGATGATGAGATGAATCAAAGCAAAATCCTGCTATTTATTTATCAATTTTATTTGCCACCTATCTCATGGTTCAAGGTGACTCTGAGCAGCCATCACCTCCTCTGAGCTTCTGGAGACATTATGTGCAGTTGTGTGTTCTTCCTAAAATGCAATTGCTGTTTTAAATGGGCCTTCAACATTATGACTTAGAAGATCTAGCATTCTTTCAACTGACTTTTGGACAATGGCTAAATAAACTCCCACTCATATCTTTCCACTGAAGAAAATTGAAGAATGTTCCTACTTTTGGTTTTGCTCCTGTTACTCTGCCTGAGAGAAGGAAGAAAAATTGGAGATGGTAAATGCTGCGTCTGTCCAGATTGTCCTAGTTGGTATTGGGGAAATCCTCATTAAAGAAGAGACCTTCTTTTCATCAAGAGTTGATGATAACTCCATTGTACACTCTAATGAAGACAAAGAAGAGTGATTTCTATCATTTATTGAGAGAAAGAGGCCTGGAGAACCTATACCTAAGTCCAGACAATGCCAGGAAGAGGGGTTTAGTAACCAAGATGGAGTCATGGTCTAGATTAGAGGATGACTCCATCTTGGATGTGGCCTTTGAAAAGTCCAATCAGCAACTCCTTCAGTATAGGAGATAAGGGTGAGGGTTAGTGGCAAGACTAGATCAAAAGTGGTCATCAGCACATGCCTTCAGAAACTTGAAAAGAGCACATGTTCCTTTGGGTCATGTCTGAACTAAAAGTAGTTCAGAATTCCTTCCACATTCATGAATATTTTTAATAGTCCAATGCTGCTAACAGAAACTGGGAATCCAGCACTAAAGCAGCTTCCTAAGACCTCACTTTGCCAGTTAACTGGGCCATAGATAGCAGGAGGAGGTGGTGTCTTAACGCATGGGCATTTGCCTGTGGCCTCCACAAGCATAGGGGCCCCATACTAATCTGTGTATGTTAACCCTTCAATGCACCCTGTATCATATAAATACAGCAACGTATTTATTACATTTTACTGGTTTTTTTAATTAATAAAAGGTAAAGGTTCCCCTCGCACATATGTGCTAGTCATTCACAACTCTAGGGGGCAGTGCTCATCCCTGTTTCAAAGCCAAAGAGCCATCGCTGTCCAAAGACATCTCCGTGGTCATGTGGATGGCATGACTAAAAAGCACAAGGAACGCTGTTACCTTCCCACCAAAGGAAGTTCCTATTTTTTCCACTTGCATTTTTACATGCTTTTGAACTGCTAGGTTGGCAGAAGCTGGGACAAGTAACGGGAGCTCACTCTGTTTCCCAGCGCTAGGGGTTCAAACCGCCGAACTGCCGACCTTTCTGATCGACAAGCTCAGCCACTGAGCCATGAATATTAATTAATTTTATTAATAGTAACATGCAAATAGATGTTTCATTTTATCGACCATTTTCATTTTTATTCCTGTGAGTAATTGTCATAGGGGCCCCAGAACACTTCTTTGCCCAGGGTCCATAATGCTGTTAAGACCACCCTGGTGGTGAGGAGGGAGCAGAGCAGAGGGAGCTCCATCCTCTCAGCAAATATTGGAAAAAGCCAAGTGCTAAAGAAATGGACAGAAGACAAAGAACAGAGACCGAAAGGAAGGGAAAAAAAGTATGCTGATTCTGAACAACTCCACCATTGTTGTTTCTTCTTCGGAGTAGATTAACCAATTAAGAGATTTTTCTGTGTCACTAAGCATTTTTTGTTTGTGAATTCTGAGATTTATCTTATTTCGCAGCTAAGGCAGAAACGTCTCCTTATCTCAGAGACGCTCGAGGGAGACACACTGTGAAGTTGTGTTTCTGGATGTGTACCGTTCCCAATTCCTACACAAACACACAAACGAATCCTCCGCTTTTGCTGGTGTCTACTGAGTACAAGTTATGTAGTTAAACTGTAACACAACCCCACTAACATTTGACGGATGTTGGTTCTCCTTTTAAAGGGTTAGGCTTTAACGATTTAAGGATATTTTAAGATACTGCACAGAAGTAGAGAGAGCGAGCCTCAGGGTGGTCCGTGATAAAAGTATGAGGAGAGAAGCACGATTCAATGTCCAAGAGTGAGATGAATATATTCCAGATGTGGCTATATACCTCACACATCTGTCTGGAAAGGGAGTCACACAATTCTTGTTTGGGAAAGTTACACAGAACAGCTTTTTCTCTTCACACTATCTGGTTGGAAAGATAGCGTAACATATTTGCTGTAAAAAAAAAATTGAAGAAGGAACGAGAAATATATTTCTAAGCATATGTCACGAAGGAAAACAGAGGAATTAATTATGGGATCTGCTTTAAGTCTGTTTTCATTTCATTTATCTGAATTTATCTGACTTTGCAAAGAAAATTCCCTTACAAGCACCAATCTAAACACGGATAGGCTCTGTCTTCTATTTAAGCTGTTAAAAAGTTCTTAAGCCGTTTCTTTTCTAATCAAACAACTTAAATGTGTAAGAGAGCTTTATAGCATAATAGACTGAACAGCAAAACCGCACATTAAACAAAAGACACCTTTGAACTTTTTTTTTATGCAGAAGAAAAGCAAGATTTTTCAGGGCAAGCATTTGTGTTTGAAAAGAATAATAACCGAAATAACCGAAATTGTATTAACCCTCCTTTCAGATTGTTTTTTTTTTTAAATTTTTAGAAATATATTCCTGGTTGATCTAAAGCAACCTTAAAAAATTAAGTTGTCATTGCCCTTTTAAATCCCTTCAACTTGAATTCCCTAATTGTTCCCTCACTTTATCTCACTGTACCAGTAAGTAAATAAATTAACAAAACAGCTTTTATCGCAGAGAATAACCTTTTAACTGAAGGATTATCTCTAGTTTATTTTTCATTTCTTTCACTACAGACAGCAGTTCATGCCCCATTGATCAGTTTGCTGAGGTGGTGACCAGGAAAGAAAACAAGGATTCTTAGCTGTTGCCAAGTCATATATAGAGGGTATATATATATATATTATGATCCTCATTTCAAAATTAATTCTATAAGATACTGTGAATAACAGCAAAGACGATAATAAGCATTTGTTTAAATGATGCTGGGAGATGCGGCCCATTATCTATTTTAAAATATCAAGTGCTTTGTTGGTTATTGTTTGGAATATTTTATGAATGTTCTGTTATGTATGTTATATGCAAATGAACCTATTCTTTAAAAAAGAAATCAGATGTAAGTGAAATTGGTACGTTCGAAATGGGAAGAAAACAGACAAGCGAAGCTCATTGAAATGTATGGAGAATTAACATAAGATGTCCCTTATCATGTTACCAATATCACCTGCAAGTCACTTTGCATTTATCTGATTCACTGGCAGCATTATGGAAAGAGTGGTAAGGGGGACTTAACATTTTCATGTTCTAATGTGGCAAGGCTGAGATGTCAAGGAACTCAGAGAAGGGAAATATTTAATGTCCCAAAGGTGCTTTTCAAAAGGCAACTGGGTTTTCTTGGGTTTTCCTTGAAAACGTTTCACTTCTCACCTAAGAAGCTTCTTCAGTTCTGACCAAATGATGGGGAATGGAAGGATTTATATTGTACTAGCTGATAACCCAGCGTTGCCTGGATATTTATTTATCCTAATCCTGTATTAGACCGGAAAAGGAATGAAGTATATCTATAAGTGTGAAGTCAAAGTAATTCACTATAGATATAATTGATTCCTTTTCATTTTAGCGGCCCAGGCACTCCAGAGTTATACTCTGGAATGACACACAGACACACACATGAACTTGAATCCAAAATGCACACTATCACTGTCAAAAGTACTGTGATTTGACACTGTAGATATAATTGATTCATTTTCATTTCAGTGGCCCACGTGTTCCAGAATTATGCTGGAACACACACACACACACACACACGGGGGGGGGGGGTGTTAGGGGAATCTTACCCCCACAATATTTGTTTCCAGATAGTATGTCATGTTGAAGCCACTTAGGGGTTTCATCTGTACCCTCAGGGTCACCTGAATCAGAGTGCAACCTTTGGGGGACTTCTGTGTTGAAGACAGGAGATAGATGGGGTGGTATCTGTCTTCCTCTGTTGAGAAGCTAGAAGCTAGAGAAACAAGAAGTGCCCAGCAGACTGAATGTAACTAAAAATAAAAAGACTGAACTCTTTCCAGATGAAACTCAATTAAGTTTCATACCGGAAGGGGACATTTTAGAGACCTGTTTAGAAAAGAGAGTGAGATGCTGGAGAGTGGAATGGATCTAAACATGTAAAAGTTCATGTCACAAAAAAAGGTTGATTTAAAAAAGAAGCAGTATAAATATATAAATGTGGTGTACGTCTAATATGTGTGCGTGTGCATTTTGCATGTTTGTTAATAAAAATCTAAAAAAAAAAAAAAAAGAAGCAGCCATAAAATCCTTTGGGAATGAGGAGAAAGGTAAGACCTCAGATGTAGATGGTGTAACCAGAAGATTGTTAAAATACGCTTTGCTTCAAATAACTAGGTAACTAGCATTCTGCTTAACAAATAGCAATAGGAGGAGCAACAGCCCTTACACTTATGTACCACTTCACAGCACCCTGTAAACGGTTTACAGAGTCAGCCTATTGCCCCCAACTATCTGGGTCTCATTTTACCAACCTTGGAAGGATGGATGGCTGAGTCAACTTTAAGCAGGTGAGAATGAAACTGCTGGCAGTTGGCAGATTAGCCTGCAATACTGCATTTCAACCACTGCACCACCACGGCTCTTAAGAGCATAATAAATGTTCTTTCTGACTCCCTAAAAAAAGGGGAAGGTGGTAAGTAGAAAGCTTTCCTCCTGAGTAACTTCAAAAACAAAAAGTAATACATGAATCTGTGGATGCATGAGGTGGTAACAGCCATGATCTACAAAAGGGGTGTCAAACCCATGTCGTCATGGTGGTATCACATGATTTATCAGGACTCCCCCCACTTTGCTAAACCAGGCATGGGCGTGGCCAACATGTGACATATTTGGTCCATGGGCTGGGAGTTTGATACCCTTGATCTACGGGGAGGGAAATCCATGTACAATTAGAGTCGACAGGCTTTGGGTAAATTAGATTAAGCTACACTACCTTTCCCTTCATTATGACTTTAATTTCTTTTTCTCATTCTCATTCTTTTTATGACTTTATTAAACTAAGACTGCTAAATAAAAGAAGAGAAAATTAATACTCACTATTAAATGCTCACAGTTCTTTGATAAGTCTCCTTTAAGAAACAATAATCTTCTGTCCCAGAGCCTACAACCTAAATTGTATTTTCCATGGGATACTGAGTCTAGTTTAATAGAATGTGAGGATTTTTTCCCCCTTAATAAATTCTCATGATACAAAAATAATGCCCTGTTAGCAGTCAAATGCCTTCTTTCCCACATCTTTTGTCTACATTTTACTATCCATTTAAAAGATCAAGATCAACATAAAGAGAATAAAATGATACATAATAGCAGACACTTATGTTCTCTGTACTTTACTTATCAGTTTAACTACGATGGTTTTATCAAAAGGTTCATTTTCATACAGAGTTTATATCAATCAGTTACTTTTACACCTGTCAGAATGTTCTTACACCTAGATAATTGTGACCTATCATAGACTGGAATGAGATAATATAGAGGGGGGGGGGAACCACTTATGAAAACTATTCTTCTGTACTTTTCCAACTGCCTCTAGTTCGAAATCCCTTACTCTATTAAGATTATGTTTTCTTTAAAAAACCAACATAAAGAGGAAGAGCCAGGTAGATTAGTGGTATCAAATTGTTTTCAAATATCTACTTACTGTAGATGCTAAATTCTCAGTATTGTTGATGTGGATGCATTTCACAAGGCTTTGAAATGCTGAAGTGAAACGTAAGAACACTTATAAACATGTTTCTCTTTCAAATACCTCAGATTTATGTCCTTCTGAGTATCCCAGGATCCTTTGCTACCCTAATAGCAAAAGCAATATCACTTAGATTTATAGCAATGGCACTTAGACTTATATACTGCTTCATCATGCTTTTACAGCCTTCCCTAAGCAGTTTACAGAGTCAGTATATTGCCCCCCAAAATTTAGGTCCTCATTTTACCCACCTCAGAAGGATGGAAGGCTGAGTCAACCTTGAGCCGTGTGAGATTTGAACTGCTGAAGTGCAGCTAGCAGTTATCTGAAGTAACCTGCAGTATTGCATATATATAAAATTGATCATCGTCATTTTTTATGGCAAAAGGAGAAGGAAGAAAAGAAAAAGAAAGACTGTCTTGAAAATTTCAGCTTTCATTAATCAGCACAGGGTCTAGCCAAACCGGAATAATCCAATAAAACAGATAAATAAACAAACAACTTAAACAAAACAGATTGTTGATTTTCATGCATAATGTATAACAGCGTGACATTTGGGGTTTCTTGGGGAAGAATTTCAGTGAGCATCGCAAACTTAGCTGCTGTTCCCAGATACTTCCAATATTAATGTTGTGCAATTAGTGTAAAAGAGACATGCTCACTAAATCTCATCGTTCCAAAATGTAACTTTTCTATATTATCAAAAGCACCAGAGCACAAAGTTCCTTGAAGGACTGCATGCTAAATCACCGCTAAGCGACAAGATCAATTTTTAATTATATTTATTTTAACACGTTCATCGTCTTTATATATTCATTCATTCAGCATTATAGGCCATGTCCAACATTCCTAGAGGAAAAAAAATAAAACATATTTGGATATAAATGGGATTCTTTCAAAATACGCTCAGGATAATTAAGAATTCTGAAATACTTGCTTTAAATTTGCATGTTGCTATTCTTCTCTAATTGGCATGAATTTGTTGCAGTCTACAGCAGTTAAGAAAAGGGCTGTTTCAGTGCAAAACTGCTCATAAAAATTGCCCTGTGAATATTGAATCACTTGATCCCTCCAACAAAAAATAATTAATAAACTATTAGATTAATTTAGTATAAACAAGACTGTGTTATAACCTTGAATATGTTTTCAAGAACTGAATTCCCCCCCCCGCCGAAAAAAATCACGAACCAAAAATAAATTCCCATTTTAAAACAAAAAAAACAAAAACTTTGCAGCCGATCAACTCTAATGCATTTTTATATACTTCTCTTGGGAGGCTCTTTTTCCAAAATAAATATGCTGTGCTGAAGTTGATGGTCATGAATAATTACAAAATAACTCTTAAAAAAAACAGGAAAAATGACTGCCCAGATTAACAACGCTTGGTTAAGGATGACAGGAGCAGAAACTGCCAGAAATATCTACAGTACATTTGCAAATAACAACACAATAGCTCAGGTAGCTCTTCTGAAAATTTCCAATATAACAGATATCATCAGAAAAAAATAACATTATATACATTTTAATCAGCCTGACTGATAAAGACCAACCAACACTAGAGCAAACATTGGGAAAGGAAACATGGCATGCCCAAAGGCAAAGTATTTACATCCAACTACTTCAACTGAAGGGCATACATGTTGCTCAAAAGAACCTCAGATTTTATTTCAAACCTTTCCCCCTGCTCATTCTACCAAATTAATACTTTATTTCAACCCAGAACTAAGGAGAAACTTCCTGACAGTGAGAACAATTAACCAGGGAAACAGCTTGCCTTCAGAAGTTGTGGTGCTCCATCACTGGAGGCTTTTAAGAAGAGACTGGACAGCCTGGAATGGTAGAGGGTCATCTGCTTGAGCAGGAAATTGGACTAGATGACTCCAAGGTTCTTACCAACTCTGTTACTCTAGTCTTCAAAGTTGAATGGTTGATTTGTAACCAGCAAAGTCAACTTCATAACTAAAGATTCTTAAAATAAAATAAAGAAAAGCCATCAGCTCTATGAACTGGATTGGTTGCCAGTTAGCTTTCAGATCCAATTTAAGATGCTGTTTTAAATCTTTAAAGTCCTTTGGTGGAATGGGACTGGGCTATTTGAGGCACCACTTCTCATGTTCTCCAATGCCTTCACCATTAGAGAATGTGATGCTATAGGTACCACGAATTAGGGACCTACCTTTTGTGGTTACCAGGAGATATGGTTCCTCTGCTGTAATGACCACCTTATCCTCTTCCCCCTTCCTCTGTAAAATTATATTACCTGTCCCTTTGATAAAGGCCCTCTAGACCTAGTTAAGTTATCACAACTGGTGCTTTCAAGCAACTAGAAAACTTGGTTAAATGGCTTCCCTGTTCAAGATGCCACTGTGATCCTCCTTTAGCCTATAGTTTGTATCTTGAATTTTTATGAAATGTATTCCTGCGGATTTTTATATCTTATATCCATTCTTACCTCTATTGTTTAACCTGATTTTTGGGTGCCATCCAGAATTGCTTTTGGTGAGATGTGCAGCTGTATAAATTTGATTTAATAAATAAATACCGATATTGTTAGTTAGACTGATAATGAAAAGAACTGCAAGGTGAAAACCAAGTTTGGAGCATGCTCAAAGCCCAAGAATTATATCAGGCTAGGTTGGATGATAATTTGTTCAGAAACACAGCCTGCTTCAACCTCTGCTTCAGGAAACACAAGATATATAACGGCTGAAATTTACAGAACTTCTGATGTAGCCAGAACTTTTAAACCTCACCGATTTGCATGATAAAGTTAGCTGCATGTTTAATTTCTCCCTCTCAAATCCATGCAATTTAAGAACTCTGTCGGGAAGGGAATGTTTTTGTGCTTTAGAAATACATCTTAACTAATCAGATTAACCAATTAATCGACATGGGTATTGGTTGAGCAGATCAATTACCGAAATTACATTCCAGATTTGATGGAGAAATACAGGAAACGGTTTCTATTAAAATGTGTTGTTGTTCTTTTTTTTAAAAAAAAAAATCTGGGACAGTATTTGTTACCCAAAAAGGCAGAGAGTTTCCAACATCTTCTGAATGTATATTTACGTTTAAATGAATAGGCTTGAATCTGTATGCAGTTGTGTTATCAGATTTCCCATATGCCTCAGGCAATGAAGATTTGACTCAGTGACCAGAGAGAGAAGGACTTCCTACTGGTCACCTAAATGATAATAATTAAAAACATGTGCTTGTGTTTTTTTGGTGTCACTTTGCAAGAGTGAGCATTAAGCTGCTGGTTTGTTTTTAACATCTTTTATTACAATAGGGACATGGTGGCTCAGTGACTAAGACGCTGAGCTTGTCGATCAGAAAGCTTGGCAGTTCGGTGGTTCGAATCCCTAGCACTGCGTAACGGAGTGAGCTCCCATTACTTATCCCAGCTTCTGCCAACCTAGCAGTTCGAAAGCACGTAAAAATGCAAGTAGAAAAATAGTGACCACCTTTGATGGGAAGGTAACAGCATTCTGTGCTCCTTCGGCACTTAGTCATGCCAACCACATGACCATGGAGTCCTCGCTAGACAACGCTGTCTCTTCCGCTTTGAAACGGAGATGAACACCGCCCCCTAGAGTCGGGAACAACTAGCACATATGTGCGAGGGGATCCTTTACCTTATTACAGTTTATTATTTATCAACTATATAAGATTTCTTGGGAGGAGGGGGTTCTTAACTTTTTGAAACAAAAAAAAAATACTACTGTTTTTTTGGCACCTAAACTTAACTTTAGGCCAGAATTGGGAAATGAGGAATAAAATATAACAGAGAAATGCAATTTAACCCTGAAAACGCTGGAATGAAGAGCCCAGTCAGATGGTGAGGAGCTCTGTGGCACGGGGAACATTTCTTGAGCATTTTATTAACTTTTCGTTTAATTAAAAATAGCTCACCGATACAAGACGACAACAGCAATTAAAGGGAATCAAAATGGGTAGGAAGTTTAAAAAGATCTGTAGATATTCTGGTTAAATGCTTATTATTAACCAAAGAAGAGTTCTATGCATACGCACGCACGCACGCACACACACACACACACACACACACACACAAATTGTGCAATGTTTTCTTGTCGAAAGAGAAACTCTTCTAAGTTCTTTTACCCGATTTTTCCATTTTCATAATAAGCAACTGCAAAGCAGTGGGAGGTGGGGTAGAAAGTCTTCAAATAATAATAAAAAAAGGGCCTAAAAACCCTGACGACTCAGGGTGCCTTTGAGGATATTTAATTAAAATCTAATCCTGCATTCATTAAGGCTCACATAAATTAAGCTGTCATTCATAAGATTTATGGATTCTCATTTGCATATTGCATACAATTCATCAATTACTCAAGTATGAAAGGAGCACATTTCCCTGGGAGCTGCCTGCTACCCTGCCAACATTTGAAATGAGGCGAAAGAGCACGACTGTCAGGCATTTCCACAAACTTTCTTCCAAATGTCTGCTCCTTGATTAATCTCATTTTCTAGCCATTCCTTACGAGATGCAAACAGCAGACCTTTTGCATTTTTCTATTATTTCTCCTGTCTTCGTCGTAAAATCACCCTGCCTTTTAATAGTGTTCAGCGTCTCGCTGATTATTGTTTCTTCGCTAATGATAAGACATGATTGTTTATTTTCTAACCCAAAAGGGGAAGTTGGAAGGACTCTGTGCGTGCATGTGTGCATTGTATCTATTTCTTATTCACTTATGCTACACATTATTCACACGCTCCTGATTATTTGCTTATGGCTAATTTTAATTTGCAAGGCGAAGGAAGGGAGCAAGAGACTGGAAAAATTGGAATGATAATTTTCAACACAAAACTGGACATAAAGAATCGAAATGATTTTCAAATGAAAAAGATACTTCCTTCTTTCATGAAAGACTTGTTTACATAAGGCTCATAATAGTTATAAGTCAACCAGAAGCAGAGTTTAATGTGGTTTGGTTGGAAAGAAAGAAAGAAAGAAAGAAAGAAAGAAAGAAAGAAAGAAAGAAAGAAAGAAAGAAAGAAAGAAAGAAAGAAAGAAATAGAGAGAGAGAGAGAATGAAACAAGAGAGAGAAGAGGAAGGAAGGAAAGAAGGAAGGAAGGAAGGAAAAAGAAAGGAAGGATGGAAGGAAGAAATGAAGGAAGGGAGAGAGAAATAATGAAATGAGAGAGAGAAGAGGAAAGAAGGAAGGGAGGAAGGGAAAAGAAAGGAAGGAAGAAAGGAGACAGAGATGGAAAGAATGAAAAGAGAGAGAGAGAGAAGAGGAAAGAAGAAAGCAAGAAAGCTTAGTTGTGAAAGCCGATAGCTTTATTCCACTGGATTTACACAACCCTTCTTAGATCAGCCTTAGACACTGGATATTTTATCATAGTAATTTACAGTTATCAGCTGCTCTTCAAATTCTTAGTGAGATTCAGAAAGTTCTGGTTTGTTGCAAATCACTCATAAAATGGTTGAAAGTAGGGGAAAATATTGTGTGTGATACCATTAAAATATCACTCCAAGAGCAGGAAGAAAGAATCTCTGCAGGGGAAAATTATGCAACTAAAAGATTTTAAGGCTATTGCACACAAAACTATTTCAGCAAGGAAGTCCAGTTGCCTCTGGAAAAAGCACCTTTTGGGACAACCCTGACCTGGTATGACTGAGAATCTCCGTAGATCTTTGAGCAATCTGTTAATAGGATGAGAAGGTGGGATCCTGTAACTCTTGCAGAAATATCCTTCAAGATGGTTAATAATGGTGATTATTTTTTTCCTCCAAATAATAGAAACAGTTTCTTTTGACCTTCATGCTAAAAAATGAATCATATGATTAAATTGTGTGTTATGGTATTGGCTTTCTAGGTAAAGGTAAAGGTTCCCTTCGCACATATGTGCTAGCCATTCCCGACTCTAGGGGGCGGTGTTAATCTCTGTTTCAAAGCTGAAGAGCCAGCGTTGTCCGAAGACGTCTCTGTGCTCATGTGGCCAGCACAACTAAATGCTGAAGGTGCACGGAACGCTGTTAGCTTCCCACCAAAGGTGATTCCTATTTTTTCTACTTGCATTTTTACGTGCTTTCGAATTGCTAGGTTGGCAGAAGCTGGGACAAGTAACGGGAGTTCACTCTGTTACGCGGTGTTAGGGACTCGAACCGCCGAACTGCCAACCTTTCTGATCAGCAAGCTCAGCGTCTTAGCCCCTGAGCCACCGCATCCCTATTGGCTTTCTAATAGATGATTATTCCTTTCTGCTCCAGAGACTTGCAAAGCTTATGGTCCCTCTGGCACCCAGACACTTTTGGAAAATGTGAGTGGACTATTACAAAACAAACAGGGCTTCCTGCCCTGTGCAGAAGAGACGAGCGCTTTCAATCTAAACATAATTGCTATCATAATCGCAAATGAGCATATTTAAGTAACTCTGGAACAATAAGGAGATGACTAACTTCAATCAGAACATGAAGTCATCACCATGCGTGGTTTATAAAGCAGGCTTCCAAATTAAAGCAAACACAACCAGGCAATGAGTTACAAGTCCATTTAGTGTGTCCAGATGTCAACTAACATCAACAGAAGAGACTTCGATATGGATTGACTTGCAGTGATGGACATTCATAGCTGCAACCCTACACATTCTTTGTGAGATTTATTTCTCCATAGACATGGATAAGACATTGCCCTCCGCCTTTTGTGGCTGGTCTCAGGTTTCCCCACAGACTTGTCCACATCTCTTGAACTAACATGTAACCAGGATTTATTTTCCTACACTATAATAATAGCGTTTCTTTTATTTCGCCAACCCAAACCACCTGTTCAATCTCGTTATTGCTAAATGACCGCAAAAATGCCTGGCTCGTTCAATACATGAAGTTGGAGATTAAAGGAGCTAAGAGTTACTACCCTTCTTTGTTTAGACACTAATCAGAAAAATCACATGTGTGTCTTCAGGTCTCCAATAAATGTAAATGCCACTCAAAAATGGTGCCCAGTTGTTCAGCTCCTGTGCTTAGGTTTGAAAATAAAAATCGTTTTCTTTTGTACTCTCTTCTGAGTAGAGAAAGAACTCTAAATTTTGTACTCTAAAAGAGACATTTAACAGATTAACAGAGTTGGAAGGGACCTTGCGAATCATCTAGTCCAACCCCCCGCCCAAGCAGGATACCCTAAACCAGTGAGGGCTAACCTATGTGTCGTTGCATGCCAAAAGCACGTGTGCGCGCCCGGACCCATAATGCAATGCACGTCTCTGTCAGGGGTGGGCTTCAAAAACAAAGGGTGGCTGGCTGGGCATGGCCAAGATGGGTGTGGCGTAGTCGGCTTCCTGCACCATTTGGGGGGGGAGTGTTTTTGTTCTCCCTGGGCTCTGGAGGCCTTCCTAGAGCTTCCAGGAGGGCGAAAAGTGCCTCCTCAGGCTACGGAGGCCCTCCAGAGGCTGGAAACAGGACAGTTTCTGGCCTTCCTAAAGTTCCGGTAGGTCCATTTTTTGCCCTTTCTGAGCCTCTGTGCATGCCCTGCACTTACCTACATCCAAAACGGGCTGAGTAGGGACTCCTGAGAGGGAGGGGTAGAGTGGGCATGGCCAGCCAGGAGTGGGATTTGAGGATTCTCCAAACTGCACAGAATCTTAGGTAAAGGTTCTCCTGAACCCCTGCGAAACACCAGCAGCCTACCCTGGTGTCAGTGGGGCATCCACAGAGGTTCAAAAAGTTAAAAATGGGGGCTTCAAGGATACCATTATTGTGTTTGTATTTGTGAGTCTCTCTCACACACACACATGTACTTGGAATTAAGATGGTGTTGTATGAAGAGGAGGGCTGTGGCCTCCCCTGAATTCAGTCATTACAGGGCTCATGCCTTCTTGCCATTAATTTAATTTAATTTATTGAGGGATTAAAACTGACTTGTGTGCAAACTCGTATAAATGGTTTTACCAAATGTGTGACTGGAAAAAACCTGTTGTGTTCTCGCCCAACTTGCTAAATTTTAAGGGCGGGAAAGCATTTTGATCAAGCTTCCCACCCCCCAGCATCTTCTAACTTTCCATCTTATACTTGTTGGCTTCCCGGATTAAACTTTAAAATGTAACTTGGACACAGTGATGTTACATCGTGGTTGTCAGTTTTCTGGTTTTTGTTCATCTTTAAACAATTTTCAATAATAGGGAAAACAAATTCTTCCGAAAGTAAAGAGGGTGCAAACTCTAAGATTAGAAGGAAAAGAATTGTAGAAATCAATGTAAGAACTAAAGTGATTCTTTCTTAAGCTTTCTTGTTCTCAAGGGGGAGAGGAGAGATGAGGGGAGGGGAGGAGAAGGGAGGGGGAAGGGGAGGAGAGGAGAGGGGAAGGGAGCAGGAAAGGAAAAGAAAGGGAGGGAAAAGATGGGATCGGATGGGAAGGGGAAAAAAGGGAAAAGGAAGGAAAGGAAAATAAAAAGATGGGAAGGGAAGGAAGGGAAAGGGAATGGGAATGGGGAAAGGGAAAGGGAAAGGGAAAGGGAAAGGGAAAGGGAAAGGGAAGGAAAGGAAAAAGATGGGAAAGGAAAAGGGAAAGGAAAGGAAAAAGATGGAAAAGGAAAGGGAAAAGGGAAAAGGGAAAAGGGAAAGGGGAAAAGGGAAAGGGAAAGGGAAAGGGAAAAGGGAAAGGGAAAAGGGAAAAGGGAAAAGGGAAAGGGGAAAGGGGAAAGGGGAAAAGGGAAAGGAAAGAAAAGAAAGGAAAGGAGAAAGAAAAGAAAAAGATGGGAAGGGAAGGAAGGGAAGGGAAAGGGGAAGAGAATGGGAATGGGAATGGGGAAAGGAAAGGAAAGAAAGGAAAGGGAAAAGATGGAAAAGGAAAGGGAAAGGAAAGGGAAAGGAAAGGGAAAGGAAAGGGAAAGGAAAGGGAAAGGAAAGGGAAAGGAAAGGGAAGGGAAGACCAACAAATTCTAATTCATTTAAAATTTAGACCCACCCTTTCCAACATGTTAGACACAAATAGTGTTCTGGAACAACCCAGTAAAAGAAAAGGTAACTCCACCCTTACCCCAAATCACCCTAAGCCCTGCTGGTTTACACCAAAAACAAGCCAGAGCCTGTTTCTCATCTTCTTCATCTGCCAAATTTACACACATAAACACACACACAAACACAGACCAGCGAGCAATCTGTGGGTTAATAGTGAATATCCTGAAGGACTAGATACACTGACAATAAGTAACATAACCAATGAACATTTTTTGATGTGATTATACCCACTGTGGCTATTGTTTTATGCTTGACTGAGTTAATCTCTCTCTCTCTCTGTCTCTCTCTGTCTCTCTCTGTCTCTCTCTCTCTCTCTCTCTGTCTCTCTCTCTCTCTGTCTCTCTCTCTCTGTCTCTCTCTCTGTCTCCCCCCCTCTCTCTCTCCCCCTCCCTCCCTCCTTCCCTCTCCCTCTCCCTCTCCCTGTCTCTATTCTCATTATGTAAGATGGAGCCACTGCTCCCTCTCAATTCAAACTGCTCCAGCCGCTTTTCCCCCCATTGTCCACTTGGATCAAGGATGTCCACCCACCTGTACCAAGAATGTCCACCACAGCAACAGATTCCTATGAACCAATACAAAAAATGTAAAGCTTTTTTCCCCCTGCAGTGAATCTCAAACAGATCAAATCAAACCAAATCTTTATTGTGATCATAAATTAGCAAAATACAGACAGAAACATGGTCTCCCTTTGGGGTTAAGAGTAGGCTCCCCCAATGTCGGCAGTTTCATTTAGTTGTTCAAATGGCAAACTGTAATTTTACATTGATTTTAACCTTGTTTCATGCTTTGTTTAATTGTTGTTTTTATTTGCTCCATGGTAACCCAGGTGGCTTTTCTAGAAGCATATAAAAGGACAATACAAAGTTTGTTATCAAGGGAAGAGCTATGATGCAGATGCTAATTTGTTCAACTTCCTTTATTCCTATTTATTTATTAGGCATTTGTGAGCATACAAACAGCAGAAGGAAATTTTTTCTGAAATAATTTACTAAAATACAGATTTCCTTTCACAGTTATTATTAGCCCATCTGGCTAAAACAGATAGTAGCTGAAATAGTGCAAAAGAATTAATAATATTGTTATGTAGATCATCTTCAGGTGGAAAACTGTTTATTAATTGTTTATTTCACTTCCACTGATTACCACCCATATACAAGGATTAAATTCATAAGTTTCCCCCCCAAAAAAACCCAGTTTGTTATTTAGGTAACTGGTTTGAGTAAAAATTCAGGGAAAGTTGGTCAGGTATGATAAAATGAAAGAACTAACCTAGAACTAAGGAGAAATTTCCTGACAATTAGAACATTTGATCAGTGGAGCAACTTGCCTCCAGAAGTTGTGAAAGCTCCAACACTGGACATTTTTAAGAAGATGTTGGATAATCATTTGTCTGAAGTGGTGTAGGGTTTCCTGCCTAGCCAGAGGGTTGGGGTTGAAGACCTCCAAGGTCCCTTCCAAATCTGTTATTCTATCCTATCCTATCCTATCCTATCAATGGCTTCCAAGAATATTTGAGCTCTCAAATAGTAAAGGTCGTTTTTAAAAAAGCTATTTCAACTTAATTAATGGCTGGCAGGTCAAATCTCCCATCTATTCTTCAAAAAGACTTAGTTCTCAATCTTTAGGGAGGAAAAGGATTATTCACATGCATCTGTCTTGGGATAAGTTGGATTTTAAATTGTTAAAAACATGACTTTTGTTCTTAGTCTCCAAGATATAGAAGAAAATGTAAAATGTGTTATTCTCATCCCAACCCATTAGGAATATATGAGTGGATGAAAGGAAACATTGTCTCTAGTGGTCATGATTGCTCAGACTGGCAACAAATTAGAAGCAGCCTTCAACACGTGTGTGTGTGTGTGTGTGTGTGTGTGTGTGTGTGTGTGTGTAGGGACTTTCTTTCTTCTCCAAAAAATTCACTCCCCTATCTGCATAGTCTTATCTGCAGATGGCTTTAACAGGTGCTCCTGCTACAAATAGTCTCTCCTTGACGTTATCTACTCTCCAAAACATTGGTTGGGTTGAGAGGTCTCCAATGATAAGGGACAAGTTATTTCTCGGCCTCCTGACATTACACAAATTACATGAGAAATGGTCAACGCCTGTACAAGTAGCGTTCTAAACTCAATATTTCATTGATATTGCTGGTTATTTTTTGCACCTTAGCATATGGCAATATTAATAAATAGGCATTTGTGGTGTCCTTGGTTTGACAAGTCTACATTTGGTATTTATTCTTTGCTTCAGCTGGACTGTTGCTATCTGGCATCAAACATCTGCAAACTGATTCTATTGTACACTGTGACTGTCAAGTATTTGATCATCCCCATTTTCAGTCCAAAGCAAAATATTTATAATAATCGTGATGCACAGAGATAGTGAGGTGTATTCAGCTTGGGAAAATAGAGATTGCAAAGTCTACTTTGAAAGGAACCTTACAAGCATCCACAGAGATAGGTTAAAAACCTATCAGGAGCATATGCAGTGGTTGTAGTGCAGTACTGCAGGCCACTTCTGACTGTTGGTTGACCGAAATTTGGCAGTTCAAATCTCACCAGGCTCAAGGTTGACTCAGTCTTCCATCCTTCCGAGGTGGGTAAAATGAGGAGCCAGATTGTTGGGGGCAAGAGGCTGACTCTGTAAACCACTTAGAGAGGGTTGTAAAGCACTGTAAAGCAGTATATAAGTCTAAGTGCTATTGCTAATGTTATCTCTAGGGGGTCTATAACATCAAAATGACAGGCAGATGGAATCACCATCTTTTTAATGCAATTCAACAGACTAACACTGAAAAGATTCATCAACTCATTTTGATATCTCCAAACCCCAACAGATGCCTTCAAAGCCTATGGATGATCAGTGAAACTTAGATATGGGCAGGCCAAAGATGCAATTTTCTTTCAAATGCCAGCATGGCTGACAATGAAAATGAACCAGTAAATTAATTGATCTTAATATGAATCCATTGCTTGGTCAGCCCAGTGACAATGACTCAGTACACCACTGTTCCAAGAAGAAATAAAATTATCTCTGCATAGATAGAAATCTAGACTGTTAAACATTTCCAGCGTCAACTGCCAATCCTTGGTCTTGCCAAAATAAGCAACACGGGCATGGAATATGTTATAAGAAGTTCTTTAATGAAAAGTCAACTCATACATAAAGGCATTCCCTCCATGTTTTACATTTCAAATTAATCAGTACTCTGTTCCAATTACAGCAAATATAAGTTCTCTCTGTCCAAAAGGGTCAGTTTTCAGGATGTATAAACTGCTGATTTATTTTAAAAGCAAGCAGAGACTATTCAATGAATCTGAACTGACAAATCAACTCTGGTACATCTCAGGAAAACAATGCAATTGACAAGAATTCATATACAGTTGCAATGTATGGCTGTGAAAGTTGGACCATAAGGAAGGCTGAGCACCAAAGAATAGAGGCATTTGAACTCTGGTGCTGGAGAGGACTCCTGTGAGTCCCTTGGACTGCAAGGCCATCCAAGCGGTCAGTCCTAGAGGAGGTCAACCCTGACTGCTCTTTAGAAGGCCAGATCCTGAAGATGAAACTCAAATACTTTGGCCACCTAATGAGAAGGAAGGACTCACAGGAGAAGAGCCTAATGCTGGGACAGGAAGGCCTGGAGGAACGTTGTCCATGGGGTCGTGATGGATTGGACACGACTTCGCAACTAATAACAACAAATATACAGTACCTGGAAATGCAAATGTTTTTAATTTATACTTGACATAAGAATTTAAAAAAATAGTTTGTCTGTCACCCCCTTATACAACAATCAAATAGGATGTGATATGCACTTCGCATTTTGATATGGCCCAAGGGCTAATCAATAAAGACTCCATGTCAATGTGGAACAAGCCAGACCTAGAAACAGATGGCCCATAGTCAACCCATGCCTAGTGCAACATTGTCTAACAGAGGAATATTTTAACCCTCTTCAAGATGATCAGCGTTGATTTGAAACTAGGCCATGAGCTCGATCAACGTCTTCTAAAGTACATCATAGCAATAAGATATTACTCAGTGAAAAACCAGAACCTTTGGTGATGCTCCAGTGTGAGATACACACTGATCTCCTTTTTCAGTTGGGTGATTTTCGCCCTTCTCCTACCTGATGAGGATTAGAACCAAAATGTCAGGGAAGTCTGGACTAACTGAGCAAAGAGCTATGAAAAAGAGAAAGCAGTGGTTTACAGAATAAACAGGAGCTGCTGTTGCAGGAAGAGAGGAGAGGAAGGCTGCGTATCACTTCCTTCTGCCTGTTCAAAGTCAAAGCTAATGGTGCTCACTCCCCAAAGAGAACCCTTTCCATATTCAGACCTTGTTTCTCCTGCCTCGGTCATTTGCTGAAGTTCACCTTAATGTCGCCTGATCAATCTTGCCAGCTGTGCTTAAGTTCTGTTTACTATAATAACATCAGGCTGCTCTCTAACTTGGCCACACCAGCTACACCAAGACCTGGACGCAGGAGGAAAGTTGGATTTCTGCTGCTATTTTACACACACATACACAATATACATATACATATACATATACATAGACATAGACATAGACATAGACATAGACATACATATACACACACATATAGACACACACACAAACACACACACACATATACACATATACATACACATACATACATACATACATACATATACACACATATAGACACACACACAAACACACACACATATACACATATACATACACACATATCTATATATCTATATATCTATATATCTATATATCTATATATCTATATATCTATATATCTATATATCTATATATCTATATATCTATATATCATCTATATATCTATATATCATCTATATATCTATATATCTATATATCTCTATCGCTATCTCTGTATGTATGTATGTATATGTGTGTGTGTGTGTGTGTGTATATATATATATATATGTAGGTCTCTAGTTGTTCGGGTTTTCTCCCGCGTAGAATTGGAGATGTCTTGGCGACGTTTCGACGAAGTCACATTCGTCATCTTCAGGCTGCTGCTGACTATATATAGTGGTCTTGTTATATTCGGGTCTTTTCCTATGTAAGATCCCGTGTAAGACTCGAACACATATAATATAGTATAATATAGTATAATATAGTATAATATAGTATAATATAGTATAATATAGTATAATATAGTATAATATAGTATAATATAGTATAATATAGTATAATATAACATAATATAACATAATATATAATATAATATAATATAATATAATATAATATAATATAATATAATATAATATAATATATATGTATGTATGTATGTATGTATGTATGTATGTATATGTGTATATGTGTGTGTATGTATATATGTATGTATGTATATATATACACACACATACACATACACATACACAGACATACACACACACACACACACTGAGACACACACACTGAGACACACCACACGCATATCCAGGCACAGATCTACTTGCAAATGTTTACAGAGGCTAATAAGGTTTATTTCTGTCCTTTCAAGTGAATAGCAACAGCACAATCAAAGCTTTGCCGAAAGCATTTCGCTTCTGCCCTTTCTCATAAATGAAGGTCTTGTTGATTTAAATACTCTGCACAAGACACGGAACTGATTTCATTTCTGCAGCCGGTTGTAGCTTCTCCAGCTAAGAGGGGAACCTTATTGAGGATCTGTGGATTAAATAAAGGAAGATGATCCCAAACTTCTCAATATATATTCTCTTTTTCCTAGAGGGTTCCTATTCAGAATAGAATAACCAAATAACAGGGTTGGAAAGGACCTTGGTGGTCTTCTAGTCCAACCCCCTGCTCAAGCAGAAGACCCTATACCATCTCAGGCAGATAGTTGTATAATCTCTATATAAAAACTTCCAATATTATACAATTGATTAATTGCAGTTCCATTGATTAATTATATTTTCAGTCCTCAACTCCAAATTTAACAATGAAAATGCATCTCTAGGAAATACCGAAAGACAGAATGATGCAAAGACATAACTCAGGCTTAAGAAGCATCTTGATTATAACCCCAAAATTGCATCATCAACCTCGGTCAACATAAAGCCATGTTACATGGAATCAAAGGAATAATAAAGCTATGCATTTAGCATACATCATTATTGAATTAAAAAATAAAGAAGGAAAAAAAGAAACAAAAATCACCATTATAACAAGCAGATTTAATAGCTTTCAAAATCAAGTCTGAAAGTGATTTTTTTTCCTGCCTTGGAAGTCATTTATTCTTATAATAGCCGATAATCTGGCAATGCCCGGATATTTATTTATAGGGGGAAAACGTTTGGAGCAAATGTAATTTCTAATGTTGAGTTTTCCCCCTTACCAGAAGGAGCCCCACTGTGGAATACTGTGAAGCCATTACCATGGCAACTCCACTGCGCTGTACAGTAGAAGCCATTTTATGGTGGTACGGTAGAAGCCATTTTAAGGCACAACAGGCTGTATCTTAACAGAACACACACCCCGAGGGGTTTTAGGGGTGTCTTACACCCACATTATTTGTTTCCAGAGAGTAAGTCATCTGTGCATCAAGTTTGGTTCAAATTGCTTGAAGCATTCCAGAGTTATGCTGGAACACGCACGCACACACAAACACAAACACTTGTTTAGAAGATAATGGAGAAGATGTGGAAACATAGAATTCCACATTCTAGGAATGATATCTTCTGAGTAAATGTTAAGGAAAGAGGGAGCGGAGCAGCCCTGTCTAGTTTGGTTTGATGAATTGTTAAGACACAGAGATAAGAAACTCTTTGTTGGATAAACATGGTGAGCAATTATCTATCACACACATTTTCAGCTCAAAACCAGGATGAGGAAATTGTTCCTGAAACTGAGCTCACAGGTTTCAAACTCACAACTGTCATTATTGCCATCACGTGATGTATCACAACATTTTCCCCCTTCACAGAGCTGGGGTGAGCATGGTCTGCTCATGAGGCATCCAGCCTGTGGACTGCCAGTTTGACACCCCTGATTAGCTTCTCCTTTGAGATCTTCTCTAAGGAGAAGAACCAACACGGAACTAAGGAGGAATTTTCTAACAGTGAGAACGGCTTGTCTCCAGAAGCTGTGGGTGCTTCATCACTGGAGGCTTTTAAACAACAGACTGGACAGCCTTTTGTCTGAAATAGAATAAGGCCATAATGGCAAACCTGTGGCACATGGAGCCATATAAGCGGGCACACAAGCTGTTGTCCTAGCTCAGTTCCAGAGCACATCAGCTGGCCTGCTCACACTGCCCTTCCATTCCCAGGAGTCTCCACACGATGCCGGGTAAGTACAGGGCTTGTGAGGAGGCTCTGGGAGGGAGTTTTCAGCCTCCGGAGGGCCTCCAGCGGTGTGAGGAAAGCTGTTTTCACCATCCCCAGGCTCCAGGAAAGCCTCTGGAGTCTGGGCAGGGCAAAAGATGTGCCTACCAGGTCCACAGGAAGTCGGGAAATGGGCAGTTTCCAGCCTCCATTTTCGTGCTCCCAAGGCTCCAAAAAAGCCATGTGTGGGGCAGCAGGGTGTGGGGGTTATGTGTGCATGTGCAGGGGACACGGGGTGGGGTAGGGCATTAAATTATTGGTGTGAGCACGCACGTGCTTTTGGCACCCAAGGCGAAAAAGGTTCACCATCAATGGTATAAAGTCTTTTGCTTGAGTAGAGGGTTGGACTAGAAGACCTCCAGGGCCCTTCCAACTCTATTATTCTATTTGGATGAAACAGTTATCAGGGCTTCAAGTGCTAGACAACCTTAGGTTTCACCAACAGAAATCTCTGCACTGTCTCTGAGAAGATCTTCATATATGATGTATTAATGCAAAGGTCCATTTTTGCAAAGTTCAGGAGCATCATTTCAGAGAAAAACGGACTGTGAGAGGGTACCGTATTTTTCAGAGTATATGACACACCTTTTTCCCTCAAAAAAGAGGCTGAAAAGCTGGCTGCGTCTTATACACTGAATACAGCAGGAAAAAAAGAAATCTCAATAATTAATAAACACTCAAAGCTGAAATATTGGTTGATTGGCATTGCATTTAGCCATTATAGCTGATGCTATATATTTATATAACTGTCTTATGTAAATACACACCTGATAAACATGTGAGTAAATTCTATATAGAAATGGGTTATGAAATATTATATACCATATTTTTCAGAGTATAAGACACAACTTTTTCCCTCAAAAAAGAAGCTAAAAAATCTGGGTGTGTCTTATACACTGAATACAGCATTTTTTTTCCTCCAAAAACTCCACCTCCTTCATCAAAATGGCCACATAACTTTTAGAAAGCTTTCAGAGAGCTCCCGGGAGCTGGGGAGAGCAGAAATGAGTGGAAAACAGCCCGTTTTTTGCACACACACCCAGCCCCCAACAGCACTCTATAAGCTTTCTAAAGATTATCCATGCCCTTTATTTGACAAAAAACGGGCCCGTTTTCATTGCTCATTTTTGGCTGCCCACCTCCCAGGAGCACTCTACAAGTCTCCATATTCATGCCTTTTTTAAAAAATAAATGGGCCCGTTTTCATGAAAAACAGGCAGTTTTCACGAGGTTGCAGAGTGCAAAACCTTTTTTTTAAATTTTTCTCTTCAAACCCTTGTTGTGTCTTATGTATCTTATACTCCAAAAAATACGGTATATTTGCCACCCTTATCTAGAATGCAAAGTGACTTTTTCCTGGGATGGTGCTGAAGCTGTGTAGAGCATCTGAATATTCTTGAGAAATAATGCAGATGGGTATCTGGGGTTGTGCTCCCTTCTCAACTATAAATCTTACTTCTCCAAACATTTTTCAGGAATAGTCCTGCTCTAGAAAAACCTTGAAGCCAGAAGAAAACTATTTGCCTACAGTCTGTAGAGATTCTCAGTCATCCAGGTCATGGTTGTCCCAAAGGTGTTTTTTTTTCAGGAGGCCATGGACTTTCTTGGGTTTTGTTTTTCTTTTGAAGAAGTTTTACGCCTCATCCAAGAATGAATCCCTCTTCTTTGTGTCATCCCTTTAGATATTGCAATCATGTCAGCCCTAGTCCTTCTTTCCATTATACAAACCCAATTCCAGCAACCATTCTTCTGTTTTAGCCTCTCGTCCCACATTCATCTCTGTTGCTCTTCTCTGCACTCTTTCTAGAGTCTCAACATCCTTTTTACACCATGGTGACCAAAACTGGATGCAGTATTCCAAGTGTGGGCTTACAAAGGCCTTATAAAGTGGTGTTAACACTTCACGTGATCTTGATTCTATCCCTCTGTTAATGTGGCTCAGGACTGCATTGGCTTTTGGGCATCTGTCCCCAACAATAACTGATTTCTAGACTCCTGATATCGCCAACTCTCAGCCATATCATTTGACAGACTGAGGTTTTCTGCAGGGCCTTTGATGGAATGTCATATTGTATGTAATTAAGAAATTGATTGGTGCAGATCTATAAAGTTGGTTAATTTAGCAGTTGCATGAGATTATTTATGGAATGTTATTGATTTTGATTTTGTGGATGTAGACTGGCACCGGGGGTTTTGTTCTATTTCTTTACTGTGTGTGTTTTTTTTTTAGCATTTGCAGTTGTATGTATGTATGTATGTATGTATGTATGTATGTGTGTGTGTGTATATATATATATATATATATATATATATATATATATATATATATATATATATATATATATATATATATATATATAATACTGTTTTTAGGTTATAGTATGAGCATTTTACCATTTATCCTTCACCACAGGTGATTTTTGTAGCATGCCATAGTATGGCGTGGCTTGGCGGGTGTGGCAGGGGAAGGAAACTGTAAAATCTCATTCCCACCCCACTCCAGGGCAAGGATACTGCAAAATCTCCATTCCCACCCTTCTCCAGGGAAAGGATACTGCAAAATCTCCATTCCCACCCTTCTCCAGGGAAAGGATACTGCAAAATCTCCATTCCCACCACACTCCAGGGGAAGGATACTGCAAAATCCCCATTCCCACCACACTCCAGGGGAAGGATACTGCAAAATCCCCATTCCCATCACACTCCAGGGGAAGGATACTGCAAAATCTCCATTTCCACCCCACTCCAGGGGAAGGATACTGCAAAATCCCCATTCCCACCCCACTCTAGGAGAAGGATACTGCAAAATCTCCATTTCCACCCCACTCCAGGCGAAGGATATTGCAAAATCTCCATTCCCACACACTCCAGGGGAAGGATACTGCAAAATCTCCATTCCCACCACACTCCAGGGGAAGGATACTGCAAAATCCCCATTCCCATCACACTCCAGGGGAAGGATACTGCAAAATCTCCATTTCCACCCCACTCCAGGGGAAGGATACTGCAAAATCCCCATTCCCACCCCACTCCAGGAGAAGGATACTGCAAAATCTCCATTTCCACCCCACTCCAGGCGAAGGATATTGCAAAATCTCCATTCCCACCCACTCCAGGGGAAGGATACTGTAAAATCTCCATTCCTTCCCGATCAGCTGGGACTCGGGAGGCATAAAACAGGTGGGGCAGTTAGCCAGCCAGAGGTTGCATTTGCCAGTTCTCCAAATTACTCAAAATTTCTGCTACTGCTTCATCAGAACTGATCAGAACTGGCTGAATATCACCTCCGATGCCTTGGGGATTGCTAAGATATTTTGGTTATTTAATATAATTTAGATGTGGTACATAAATATCACAACTTTTTAACATTTTGTTTATTTCATGACCTTCCCTAAATTGGAGTTGCTAGCATGCAAATGAAATAAATACATATTTAAATGAATATGCAAACTAGGGACATCACATGGTGGGTTTCCCACTTATATCACTAGACGAGAGTAAACACATTGTTTCACAATGTATGTATGAGAAATTGGCCAAGGATAACAATTACTAAACAGTTCACTGATGAAGAAAGGTGAAGTGAAGAAAGAATTACTTACAAGACTGCATGTTCTACAATCTAAATAAGCTTGCTTTACATTTGCTAATCAAAATCCAGCTTGGTGACCAAATTAGTCATACAATTTCTTTCCAAAGATGTCTTTGGAGATTCTCAGTTATCCAGGTCATGGTTGTCCCAAAGGTGCTTTTTCAAGAGTCAACTGGACTTTCTTTCTTTTTCCCTTGAAGATGTTTCTCTTCTCATCCAAAATGTTTATTCGGTTCTCGTCAGTTCTTCTTCGGAACTGAAGAAGCTTCTTGGATCAGAAATGAAACATCTTCGAGGAAGTCCAGTGGCCTCTTGAGAAAACACCTTTGAGTCATTCCAAAGATCTGTGGTTAAAAAAAGGTCTTGTTCTTGTTTTGAATTTCAGTCCTGGGTTAATTAGGATAACATTACATTATTTGCAGATCATTGTACCTGCAGCATTTCAAACTGACATTAACTTTCTTTGGCTTCTGCTACTTGGAATTCATGTTTGTTGTCATTCAAACCAATCTGTAGCCCTTGGTTCCCCACCACTGTTGAATTAAATTCACATTTTGCAAGTTTTCCCTGTTCTGGTTTGGCCGGGTGCAAACTTTCGCTGTGATGCCAAAGTTTGCAATTGGTCAGTGACTCCATCTGCTTCTTAAGCACAGTCCCTTAGCGTGTCCTACAAGGCTGAATGTGGTCCACAGCCGAGTAGTTTTGCTCCATTGCTTTTCATTTTAGGAATTAATGCATGGCAGCCTCTGAGAAATATCGAGAAACAAAGAGAATGCACTTGTAGAAGTAATAGTAGCAGTGATTCTGCTGCTGCCAAATTGGTCTTAAAACAGAATAAAATTTGTTCCCATTTGTAAAGGCTGTTGTTGTAATGAGTCTCAAAGACCATGAAAGACAGATAGGATGATAGTTCTATCAGTGTAGTGTTGTGGCCCACCAGCGGCCAGCAGATCTGGCAGCAGATTTGGACCATGAAGAGGTTGGGAAGGAACATGGCCAGTCCTGGAGTCTGGGGAAGGCTCTGATGAAGGCTCAGTGTTGGAGGCAGAGTAAGGGCCATGGCCATCTGACAGTTATCAACTGCCTTCAGAATTGGACATCAGTGGGGCAGAAGAACAGCTGGAGTCTGTTCCCAGTGTGCACATATGCAGAGCTGCCAGGAGAAGGGAACAGCTAAGGACAAGGGCCAACTCGGGAGTAAAGCCACAGATGGACGGTGAATGGCCCCTCCCATAGGGAATAAAGAGGAGCAAAATGGGAGGGGAATTTGCAGGAGAGACAATTAATTCAATTCATTAGAGTGAAGATCTGTTCACCCTGAAGCCTCCAGAGGCTGAAAAATGACCCTACGGGCAACCCAGAAGTTCAGGAACGGTGACTTCTGGTTTGCCCATAGGGCCATTTTTCACCCTCCGGAGCCTTCAGGAAGCTTCCCTGAAGCCTACGGAGGGCAAAAATAGTCAGAAAAGAAGCTTGAAGTCAGCTGGCCAGCATATGCACTGGAGCTGACAGGGCAATGCCTGGAGTGCCCTAACAAGTGGCTCCATGTGCCACCTGTGGCACGCATGCCATAGATTTGCCATCACGAGTCTAGTCTGGCGAAAACAAGGATTAGGAGGAACATGATAGCGGTGTTCCAATATCTCAGGAGTTGCCACAAAGAAGAAGGAGTCAAAGTATTATTCAAAGCACCTGAGTTTAGAACAAGAAGTAATGGGTGGAAACTAATCAAGGAGAAAAGCAATTTAGAACTAAGGAGAAATTTCCTCACAGAACAATTAATCGATGGAACAACTTGCCTTCAGAAGTTATGAATGTGCCAACACTGGAAGTTTTTAAGAAGATATTGGATAACCATTTGAAGTGGTGTAGGGTTTCCTGCCTAAGCAGGGGTTGGACTAGAAGACCTCCAAGGTCCCTTTCAACTCTGTTATTCTATTCTAGAAGTAAAAATTATCTTAGGTTTGTGCTTCTGTCTTTGGTTTGGTTTCAATTCCATAAAGATATTTGAGGGCATGTTGAAGTGCAGAGGTCTCACCTGTGTGAAGTGCTTTAAAGCAGCCACCTCTTTCTCCAGGTACCAGAGAGAGGATCCTTAGCAAATACTTCCCAAGAACTGCATGGATTTGGTAGACTGGCAGGACTGGGCTGTCAGTCTACCAAAGACCAATCCAGAAACTACCACAGTCTTTATGATGACTTAACATCTCCAGAGGTTCTCCCCATTTTGGCAATCAAGCAGTGATGGGATTCAATTTTTTTTACTACCAGTTCTGTGGGTGTGGCTTGGTGGGCATTGGGTCACTTGGTGGGTGTGGCTTGGTAGGTGTGGAAGAGGAAGGATACTGTAAAATCTCCATTCCCTCCCCACTCCAGGGGAAGGTTACTGCAAGCTCCACATTTCCTCCTGGGACTCAGGAGGCAGAGAATAGATGGGGGCAGAGCCAGTCAAAGGTTGTATTAACCGGTTTTCTGAACTACTCAAAATTCCCACTACCAGTTCTCCAGAACTGGTCAGAACCTGCTGAATACCACCTCTGGAATCAAGCTACTCCATAGTTTGGGTGCTGAAGTTCGTTTCCATAGCTAGTGTTCTCCTAAACTTAACATGAAAGTTCAATTTAATGCCTCTATTTTTTTTTTATAATTGAGACATTATATTTGACTCAGAGCAAAAAGTGGGCGTTCAATGCCTTAAATTCTTCTTCTCGGTGGCAACTACAAACTTCCATCCGTGACACAAAACATTATGCCCTTTTTAATTCATTTCCAAGTTTCTGGGCCTGCCACGAAACAAAAATAATAATAATTCATTCAAACGATTTAATCTGCCGAGGACAGATTGACAGTATCTCTCTTCATGTTTGAAAGCTATTTTAACATTTGGTGTGAGAAGAAGCTAAAAGCTTTCTCCATGTAAAAGTTCACCGTTTACCTTCTCCCTCCCACCCCCTCAGCCATGAGATAAAAGCAAGAGGGCAAGAAGCCACAGCTTTCAGATTTATGACTCCCCGAGGAGAAACAACACCCCCCCCACACACAATGCATCATCATCAGTAAAGGCAGCAGGTGTGAGCCCTGACAACAGAACAATGTTACACAAAAAGATGTAAGACTGCAGCCAGTTAAGCCAGGCTTATTAAAGGCCACAAAGTGTTTCACTCATCTGCTGGACCTTCCCCCACCCCTCCCAAAAAAAGAAAAAGAAATAGCACACAAGCCACAACCTAATATATAACGTTTTAGCAAACTTCCTTATGAATAGATTGCGAAACAAAATGACACAACTCCCTCAATTGCACTTTTCAATAACTCCAAGGCACAAGGGAGGTGACAGTATGATGAATTCCACAACAGACAGCTCCAATATGGTACCATTTTACCCGATCAATATCTCAGTACAATATAAGAAAAAAGGAGCTGATATTAGTCTACACAGTGTTTTACAGATGAGGTACATTCCTTCTCACTGAGCTCACGCCCGAACCAAGGCAATAATTCATAGGTGCCTGTAAAAGAAGTACACACCATGGCATGCAAAGCAAAGAGAAGGCTAATCTTCGCTCCAATCTCTGCTTCTGCGTGTCATAATTTAAAGCAATCCCCTCCTCCAGTCGCTCTGTGTGTGTCTGTGTGTGTGTGTGTGTGTGTGTGTGTGTGTGTGTGTGTAAAGGAGGAGAGCCTATGGCTTAGTGGCTAACACAACTGCCTAATATGTAATACAGCACAGGTTCAAATCCCAGTAAGGGTATGGTTAGCTGATGAGAGCTAAATAGCTTGCAATAGATCTATACTAGTCTCCCTTCATTTATTTATCAGCACAAATGCAACACAAATGTAACAAAGGCAACAGTAAAAATAATGGCTTTCTGTCGTGATGGTCTCTTGTGACGAGCTGATAGACAGAGAAAGGAAGCGGTCTGCTTCCTCCCATGTTTGGGCATACCAGGGGTTGTGACACTAAATACATACCTATTTCCCTGGCTCAGCTGATAAAGGAGGAGAACCTTGTAGCTTAGTGGTTAACACAACTGCTTAATATGTAATACAGCAGAGGTTCAAATCCCAGTAAGGGTATGGCTAGCTGATGAGAGCTAAATAGCTTGAAATAGATCTATACTAGTCTCCCTTTATTTATTTATTTATCAGCACAAATGCAACAGAAATGTAACAAAGGCAACAGTAAAAATAATGGCTTTCTGTCGTGATGGTCTCTTGTGACGAGCTGATAGACAGAGAAAGGAAGCAGTCTGCTTCCTCCCATATTTGGGCATACCAGGGGTTGTGACACTAAATACATACCTATTTCCATGGCTCAGCTGATAAAGGAGGAGAACCTTGTGGCTTAGTGGTTAACACAACTGCCTAATATGTAATACAGCACAGGTTCAAATCCCAGTAAGGGTATAGCTAGCTGATAGCTTGAAATAGATCTATACTAATCTCCCTTTATTTATTTATCAGCACAAATGCAACACACACACACACACACACACACACACACACACACACACTACTCTGCCAGAGAATGTCACAAACGTAATGATTCTGGGACAACCAAGCATTTGAAACTGTGCTGGTTTAAGGAAGAGCAGAAGATGGATTTGCATTCATTCCTTCATTCAGAACGATTTACTGTATTACCCTGGTTTCCTTCACAAGGGCCAACTTAAGCAATTAAACAGAGGATAAAGATTGAAGCAGAATTAATATCAGAGGCCATAGCACAAAGTGGCATCAAAGTGAGTTGGATCCAAATTTAACTGCGCTTCAAGAAAACTGGGGAGAGGGGGAGGCTTACAAATTTGGCTGTGACTAACGTAAATTCTCTCAATGGGAATAGTTCTGATCCAAGATGACTAAATTTAGCATTGGCTGCTAACTTTATTTAGACGATTACTTAAACATGAACTCTCTTTGGCAGATTTGAGATCACACCAGGAAAATGTTGACCGCTGGTTTATTAATGGCAGACCCTTCATCATGGAAATGTATTTATATACAGCATATGGATTAAGTTTTGTTCACTGTTAAATGCACTATTGGATTTACACCAGTGTTGGGTTTTTGCTACTACCGGTTTGCCCCGCGCATGCCCACTCCCTCCACACATGCACCCGGCCTTCTATGCATGCGCTTTGCTCATGCATGCGCCTTCCGTGCATGCACCCAGCCTCAAAAATGTGCCTAAATAGGATGGCATAGACCCGGGTCAGATGGGTTAGTGGGGAGGCCCACCCGCAATTTCCACTACCAGTTCAGGCGAATTGATCCGAACCGGCTGAATACCACCTCTGATTTACACCATCCTACACTTCATATAGTAAAACAAGAGAAGGAACTTCTGACCTGCAATTGAAGGTCTACCATGGGAACACAGTACCCATCTGAAAGGAGACCACTCCTCTATGAGTTGCCACCTTACTGAATCCAAGGTGAATATGGAAAATCAAGGACCTCAGCGAAATGTAGGTTAGTCCACTATATTGTGCTCCTTGTAGCTACCTATGGTTGTGAAACTTAGGCCTTAAAAAAGCAAGAGTAAAAGAAAATTGACTTGTGGTTTGAGTTGTGGTGCTAGGGAAGTTCCGGCATATTTAGCAATAGTAATAGCACTTAGACATATATACCACTTCCCAGTGCTTTCCAGCCCTCTCTAAGTGGTTTACATAGTCAGCCTCTTGCCCCCAACAATCTGGGTCCTCATTTTACCCACCTCGGAAGGATGGAAGGCTGAGTCAACCTTGAGCCTGGTGTGGGGATCTGAACTGCCAAATTGCAGGCAGCCAGCAGAAGTAGTCTGCAGTACTGCACTCTAACCACTGCGCCACCAAGGCTCATATTTCTTGAACTATCAAGCAACTAGTGGAGCACATAACCCCAGACATGTCAGTGGAAGGGAAAATCGCAAAACTGCAACTCACGTAGTTTGGCCACATCATGTGAAGAAAGACATTGGGGAAAGCAATTATGTTTGGAAGAGTTAGTGGTAGAAGGAAACCAGGCCATCAAAGAACTTGGCAGTTGGACACTGCCCAAAGCTGACAACCAGCCAGAGTAACTCAAAGAAGCAGTGCAAGTTCAGAAGATGTGGAGAGACCTGGCTCACAGAATCACCAAGAGATGAACACAACTGAATGGATAACATCATCATGAATCAAAGGACGTGTTTCCCAATCTTCTTCTTTGAGAAGGCAGCATTTCCTCTCTGTTTTAATCTGTCGTTCTAATAAGTCTTTTCTCCAATTGGTATTACCCATATGTGCTAGGCAGCTGACTGAGAATTGTGGGAACTGTAGTTATGGAGGCCACTAGTTTGGGGGGAAAAGTTCTTCTGATACTTTTGCAGGGCGTAAGCATAATGAATGTAGACAAATCATTACTCAGAGCAGCGATGCGTAAATCCTGAATTGGTTTCCAATCACACTGAGGGGTCATGATTTAAGGAGCAGAGATATAGCCCCTTACAACATCTGAACACAGCAGAGAATCGACAGCCACTCGGCGGGTTGGGGTGGAAAACACCATATAACTTTCCTGATTCTGTCTGAATAAGTTGGAATTGCAAGCAAGGTTCCCTGTTATTAATTAATCTCTCAGCAAGACTCAAATAGACAACATTCTTCCGAACCTGTATGGTTTAGATCTTTGAAATCATAAAAGATACAAATTGAGAGTTTAGGCTATAGTCTGAAGAAGGATTTCCTATGCTAGAAAAACATTTGACTGAAGAAAGGTTTAGATGTATTTATTCAGTTTCTTACAGAAAGTAGCACGTCGTCTGAATTTCCAAGCTAAAAGAACATCGTTTTTGCATCCTTTCAAAAATTCCCTATGTTTTAACTCCTGATTTGGGGAGACGAGTATTTATTTTATTTATTATTAACTTTCTGCAGTACCCATTTCAGCTAAGTGACTCTGGGTAGCTTACAAAAATAAGTAGCACGCTATATAGGGCTACCATATACCAATTATATAAATGTGAACACAATGTATAGGGCTCAGTGGCTAAGACACTGAGCTTGTCAATCTGAAAGGTCAGCAGTTCGAATCCCTAGCACCATGTAACCGAGTGAGCTCCCGTTACTTGTCCCAGCTTCTGCTAACCTAGCAGTCCAAAAGCATGTAAAAATGCAAGTAGAAAAATAGGAATTACTTTGGTGGGAAGGTAACAGTTTTCCGTGCACCTTCGGCGTTTAGTCATGCTGGCCACATGACCATGGAGACATCTTCGGACAGCGCTGGCTCTTCGGCTTTGAAACAGAGATGAGCACTGCCTCATAGGGTCGGAAACGACTAGCACATATGTGTAAGGGGAACCTTTACCTTTACTTAGAAAGTAACACTTTGTCTGAATTTCCAAGCTAAAAGAACATTTTTGCATCCTTTCAAAAATTCCCTCTGTTTTTAACTCCTGATTTGGGGAGACGAGTATTTATTTTATTTACTACTAAGTTTCTACAGCACCCATTTCAGCTAAGTGACTCTGAGTAGCTTACAACAATAAGTAGCACTCTATATAGGCCTACCATATACCAGTCATATAAATGTGAACATAATGTACGCAGATATTGTTGTTGCAAGACCATACACTTTTGTAACAAAGAAGCCTTTTAAGGTATTTTTTTAAATGTATAATTAGAAATAAAGTTTAGAGTGGTAGAGGGGGAGGGGAAGTAGGGTAGAGGGGAATGTTGGAGGGAAGATGGAAAGTTGGATGGGGGGCGAAAGAAAGGGTGTATGGAGGGTCGAAGAGGTACGTTGGGTTTCTATTTTGGGGAGTATTGTTGACAAGAGGAATGGCTGTGTTTATTGTTTAATGTTATATGGCCCCGGTTATGCACAGTATATATGTGACTGTACGAAATGAAAATGGAAAATAAAAACACATTTACAACGACAAAAAAAGAAAAGAAATAAAGTTTTGTTTTAAATGTTTTCTTCATTTCATATTCTTCCTGTGGAAAGACTGTTTGAGAGAACACACAAGAAGTATTTCATTCTGGAAATATTTGTGTAAAGAAATATATTGTATGGTGTGATTTAGTGGGACAACTATTCTGAAAAGAAAAGGTTGGCCTTTAATAGTTTTTTTAACTAAATCATCATTTCTGGGTTTTTAAAAATTATGGTTCGAGCAGTCTGATCAGATCTGATTTTCATCAACAGGGATGCAATATACATCTTCAAGCATTTTTAATTGCAATATGAAATGAGTTTTAAAAAATCCTTTTTAAAAAAAAGATAATCCTTATTTATTAAGGCCTACATTACTACTCCCTTTTCCTTCTTTATGTTAAACAAGCTCTCATCTCAAGATATTTTAATTCAAAAAACCATTTAATAGGAAACCAGTTGTTTGTTACTAGAATTTATAGTCTACTTTTCTATCCACAATATTCAAAGTGGCTTACACTCTGATTAACTAAGAAATTATTCATCATTTCCCCCATAAATTATTTGCTTGATGGCATTTCCCACTGAGCAAAAGGGCAGAAACAGGGCATAAAATGTAAATAAGCAAACAGGCCAATAAAAGCTCACTTTTCAATCCAAGCTAAATCCTTATTCCTGGTTTTAAGATAAAAAAAAGGGAACAGGCCGATGTTATAAAAGAAGAAGAAAAACTTTTTAAATTACTCTTATTTCCAAAAGGTGAATTTATCATCAGGTGCTGTTAAAACTCAAAGCAGTTAGTCCTCCCTGTTCGAAATATCTTTTGTCTTTTTCTGGGTTTTTTTTTCCCTTCAGTTTTCACCTTGCTCTGCCCTTGTCATCAAGAGCAAAGAAGGGAGTTAGGGAGTGTTTATTCATTTCCCAAGTCCATTATCTTACACATTAATCACTGGCCTGGAACTTCTGGACAATACTCATTTCTGTTGTCTCTCTTGCCTCCACCAGTTTTATTCTTGGGTTGAAGAATTAAGCAACCCAAAAACAGAAGGTATCAGGGGTGGGCAATTTGGCTCTGTTCCCTGTTCTTCTTGCATATCATCTGAAATCAAAAGCGTTTTCATTTTCAGGAAAAGAAAATGAAGAAACCAAATGTACACTTAATGTTTATTGATGGGGAAGACCCATCTTGAAATATTTGAAGGTAGTGGTGGAGATGATTGATGGGATAAGAAGACTTCATCTCCACGCTGTCCATCTCTTGGTTTGGGAGTTGTTGTTGTTTACATCAGTGTTAAAATGTTAATTTATACAGTATTAAAAGTTTTAATTGCTTTGCTATTTATCTTTTTATGATGTGTAAGCCGTCACCTTATCAGGAAGGTGGGCAGCATATACATTTAAAGGAGGAGGAGGAGGAAAAAGAGAAGGAGAAGAAGGAGAAGAAGGAGAAGAGGAGGAGGAGGAAAAAGAGAAGGAGAAGAAGGAGAAGAAGAGGAGGAGGAGGAGGATAAAAGAAGGAAGAAGAAGAAGAAGAAGAAGAAGAAGAAGAAGAAGAAGAAGAAGAAGAAGAAGAAGAAAATAGAAGAAGAAGAAGAAGAAGAAGAAGAAGAAGAAGAAGAAGAAGAAGAAGAAGAAGAAGAAGAAGAAGAAGAAGATTATTATTATTATACAATTGTATCACAGCGGCCAGTTGTTTCGCCGGATTTGGCATTGGTTACTAGTCGGGCCCCACCGACTATTATTATTATTATTATTATTATTATTATTATTATTATTATTATTTCAGTTTTCTAGAGGCACATAATCATGAGCCAGCCAGAAGTCCACAGTGCATGTCCTTTTGTTCTATTTGCTTGGCAACAACAAATGTCTACTGAAGAAAAAAAAATAACACAAACTTTCTTTTCTTAACCGAAGTGACTGCAAAATAACGAATCCAGGATATAAAACAGTGATTTCTGTTTCAGACGTAGTCCTGCCATTCCGAAGGGTGACGTTGATTTGCGATGGTGACCCAAGACTAAACGGAAAGAGATCACATAGCTACAGACTCTTGAAGGATACTTGTTACAAGATTTGTTTGTGAAACATGCATTTTTATTACCTCGCCTGCCTGTTATAATGAGTCGGGAACAAACTGCAACATTGCACTTAATGATTGCATTTCTTGTTTCGGCTAGCTTCTTGGTCCTGCTGCAATTAAGAGTTCCCAGATCTCCCAAGGCTACTCTCTTAGCAAGGGGGACGGGTGGGGAGAGTGAAGGGATCAGAAACCCACATAAATGAGCAATGTCAATAGTTTAAAAAGAGTTTACTTAGAGAACAAAAGGCCCCTTATGAGCCACTAGTGAGAAGAAATAGAAGGGGGGGGGGAATGAATCCTTACAACACAGCCCCTGTCTAATAGAGACTTGCTATCAAGCAGTGGGATAAGAGTCCCCGCAATCTGCATTAAAATACATTTCCCTCCATTCACTCATTTGCATTAATTTCTCCCATTATATCTCCAAATGGTTGAATGTCTACCCAACACAATGCATCCACGGCGGCCCCAGGTGCCAATTTACTCCTCTCTAGATTCTTTTCATTCTGTTTGTCTGATTCTGACAACTGAAGTTTTCTCCTCTGGGGCGCGGGGAGGCGAAGGGACCCTTCAATTGGATTTGCTTGCGGTGACAAAATTGTTGCTTTGCAGAAAAAAGGAGGGGAGGGAGAGGGGAGGTCGTCTTTGACCGAAGTGTCTATCATCCTACCATGGGAAAAGGGGAAGCCAATGATTCTCAGTAGCTTCTCATTTCCAGTATTTGTTCAGCATTAGGCCTTACTTATCTCCAGGAGAGAAAAAGCAACATATAGAAAGAAAGAAAAAAAAGAGAGAGAGAGAAAGCTGCTTGCTCAGAACACACTTCCCTCATTCATTCTAGCTGAGCTCTGTATTCAAACAAGGGGAAAGGAGAGGGAGGGGGGAGAGAGAGAAAAGAGAAATCCATTACTCCGAAGGCTCCAGATCAACCTCACTCAATTATCTCAGCTAATCCTTATAGCTCTATAAAGTAAATATTTCATTACAATTTCAAATAAACAGTCACCCAATCTAATGAAGCCAGATCAAGAGAGGTGGAAGAGAAGGAAGCGGGACACAATAGAGATGTTAATAATCCTAATATTAACCCATTTCTGTATTTTATTCAATCGCACGATAGATTTGAGAAACTTTTATTCAATTGTTTCCCGAGAATTCCTCAAAATTGAAAAGAAGGCCTGGGGGGGGGGGGTGACAGGGTAGCAGTGTTCCAATATTTGAGGGGCTGCCACAAAGAAGAAGGGGTCAGCCTAGTCTCCAAAGCACCAGAAAGTAGACTGAGAAGCAATGGGTGGAAACTAATCAAGGAAAGAAGCAATCTAAAACTAAGGAGAAATTTCCTGACAGTGAGAACAATTAACCAGTGGAACACTTTGCCTTCAAAAGCTGTGGGTGCGCCATCACTGGAGGCTTTTAAGAAGAGATTGGACAGCCACCTGCCTGAAATGGTATAAGGTCTCCTGCTTGAACAGGGGGTTGGACTAGAAGACCTTCAAGATCCCTTTCAACTTTGTTATCCGTTATGTCAAAGTAACTTAATTTGCAAGCACAAACCATGAAAGAAAAACCAACTAAGAAATATTTCTTCCAGAGATAAATGTTTGCAGATGTTTTAAAGGGATATTTTAAAAGTTTCTTATGTCCTCCATTTTTTTCCCCAGTTTTATCTCAGATCAGAGATCACATAGCTTGCAATAGAAAGAATCAGAGCTATTAATAGCAACCAGCCTTGAATGAACTCCAAAAACTAACCAGGATTGATCGACCTGAGGAAATATCTGATTCCATATTTTATAATGGGATGGGCAGAACAGGCCACTGGTAAACACTGTTTCTTCTAAAGGTAAAGGCTCCCCTCGCATGTATGTGCTAGTCGTTCCCGACTCTAGGGGGCGGTGTTCATCTCCGTTTCAAAGCCAAAGAGCCAGCGCTGTCCGAAGACGTCTCCATGGTCATGTGGCTGGCATGACTAAACGTCGAAGACACACAGAACGCTGTGACCTTCCCACCAAAGGTGGTTCCTATTTTTCTACTTGCATTTTTACATTCTTTCGAACTGCTAGGTTGGCAGAAGCTGGGACAAGTAATGGGAGCTCACACTGTTACACAGTGCTAGGGATTTGAACCGCTGAACTGTCGACTTTTCTGATTGACCAGCTCAGCGTCTTAGCCAATGAGCCACCGCGTCCCTCTGTTTCTTATATAATGTCTCAAAATAAGAAGAGTCGTCCATATACCATTTCTAAGAAAATATTGTTGAACTGAAACATTGACTGATGGAAGAGAAAGATTTATTTCTGCCTATATAAAGAGAGTAGAAAATGACACACTGTTTATTCAGTTTGTTGCTAAAATACTATATATATTTGGGCTGTTTGTTTTCCTTTAATGGAGGAGGAAGTGTTAAAGCACAACTTAACATCCTTGGAGTTATGACGGAGTGTTGTGAAAGCATGTAAGATTAATTTTGATCGTTTTTCAGGGTTTAAAAGCTCGCATGCAGAAATAAATGGCACTCTACATCTTGGAAGCAACATTAGCTGCTTTTTTTTTTTCTTGAAAAGCCATTTTTTTTTTCCTCCCATAAAATAAGAGAACGACTCTAAAGGAAAGAGAGAATATATTATCTGGACTTCTGGTCCCATTGTCAAGACAAATAAACTTTCCAGATTGTGAGAATTGGAAACAGAATCTCCTTAGACATTCAAATCACGCCTCTCAATCACTTTTGAGGAGGGGGTGAAGGATGGCTATTGAAATAGGCCTGAGTTTTGTTTCTCCCCCAAAGAAATGGAAGTTGTGAATTGCGATCAAAGCTTTATTCTGCGGTATACAAATGTGATTTTACTGATGGCTGTTCTATGGTCTTTTTGTTTCTCACAGCTAACCAAAAAGACCTGTTTGCTGTTCAGAGGCAGTTCTGATCGGAGCGGCTTACAAACTGCGTAAAATAAATAAAATGAATATTTTATCTAGTCATTACATATTAATTTCCCCACAGAGAGAGCCAAGAAAAGCACAGGGTGTGTGTGTGTGGGGGGGGATCATACCTTAGAGGAGGGGAAAAAAAAGAATTGAAGTAACTAGGAAGGATGAAAAAGGCAGAATTGTACAAAGCTAAACTGTGTGTGTGTGTGGGGAATCATATTTTAGAGGAGGGGGAAAAAAAGAATTGAAGTAACTAGGAAGGATGAAAAAGGCAGAATTGTACAAAGCTAAACTGTTTGTCTTGCACCACTCCTAACAAACCAGTTTGCACTTGGCAGTTGGCTTCCATGATCGCACGCAGATGTGGCACACTTGTAACACTTAATCAGAAAGTTCACATTGGCTCAGCTTTTACAACATTTGTGAAATCCGCCTTTTCCAGCCTGGTGTCTTTCCAGATAACTCCCAGCTGGAAGATTAGGCATCATTTAACAGATCAGCTCAGCTGATGCTTCAGCTTTAAGATTGCTGAAATATCACCAGAAACTCACAGACAGAATGTAAAAACTCTGGTAACATCTACTGTATATTCCGTACGCAAAAATATTAAGGTATCTCAAGAGAGTTTGCATTCCCATTATTAAGACCTTCCTATTTAACCTTAACTGTTCCTTAGCCCTCTTACCAACATTTTGCAATTTCTTTGCATTATTCTGCTCTTTCTAAAGACATATACCTTTGTTTCATCCTTATTTTGGATTGTCGATTTGATTATTTAATTACTGTCTTATCTGGTTCATATTTATGACAGTTATAATGTCCTGGGGGTCATGTGATCAAACAAAGTCAATGGGGAAGCCAGATTCCCTTAACCACCATGTTACTAACTTAACAATTTCAGTTGATTCACTTAACCACTGTGGCAGGAAACGTCATAAAATGGGGCAAAACTCTCTTAACAAATGTTTGACTTAGCAACATAAATTTTGGATCAGTTGTGCTTGTAACTCAACAACTATATTCTTGTTTTGCTCACCTTTTGTTCTTAATCCATTTTGTCCAAGATCCACTCTTAATGCCACTCAAAAACTCACCAATCTATCCCCGTTGAGGACTTCTCATTATCCTTCTGTCCTGCACCAATTCACTTGGTCTCTCATCAAAAACTATCAAATTAACCACGGTTTTCAACTTAGATCCCTTTTGTTGCTTCACGTGGATAGAGATTTATTTATGCTTAATGCATGCTTATATTTGTTTTACAATTCTACATATCCTATGTTCATGAAACAATTTGTCTTGCTTTGCAGGACTTAATAAACTTTTCAGATTTTTCTAAAAACTGTTTGATACCCTAAATGGCGTGTACTTCAAAAGGCATAATACTATCTCGCACCTTCGGTTCTCAAAGAAAGATCATTCCTAGGAGCCAAACTGCATTAGCATTTCATGGAGAACGTGCCGTTTTAGTGGCAGTCCAAAAAAACCCGACATACTGGCCCACAGCATAAAACAACACTCATCATTAACTGATTAATTGATATGTCAGATTTGTGTACTGACAACTTTTAGCTAACGAATGCCCTAAACGCTTCCTCGTTTGAGGACATTCAGAGGTCTATGACAAAAAAGGGAGCCAATGAGCTGTTTCAAAAGACTATCTTCTCTTGGCCAACAAGTTCTGTATTTCCTAGATTTCTCGTCATATTTCCTCATTAATTTTTGTGGAAAGGTCAGCTTTACAGGACAGGGTACCATGGCAAACTCATTTATTTACTCATGTTAATGTCCTATTTCCCTGAAAAGATTTGCTTGCTATAAAACTACAGAGAGAAGCATTGTGTTAAGAGAGGTTGCGAGAAAGAAGAGGGGGTCAACTTATTTCCCAAAGCACTAGAAGGCAAAGCAAAAAACGATGGATGGAAACTAATCAAGGAAAGAAACAACCTAGAACTAAGGTGAAATTTCCTAATGTTGAGAACAATAAACTAGTGGAACAGCTTGCCTTCAGAAGTTGTAGGTGGCTCCATCACTGGAAACTTTAAAAAAAAAAAAGACTGGACAGCGACTTGTCTGAAATGGTATGGGGTCTCCTGCTTGAGCAGTGGGTTGGACTAAATGACCTCCAAGGTCCCTTCCAAATCTGTTATTCTGTTAACTGCCATAATATATCAAGAACCCAACATGACTTAGCTTTGGAGCAGAAGACATTATATTAACTATTACAGTATGAAGGGAGGCATTTATCTAGCCTAGGGATACAATAAAAATAGCAAGTATAGTTTCATGCAAGGAACAATATAACAAATCAACACCTGAAAAAAACCCCACTTGTATTCTCTTTTTTTTTTATTGTTCTGGCCTTTTGGTAGCTTTGTTCCCTTTTAAGTTTTCCTTCAGCTTCCCATTCTTGGTTTCCAAGTCTGAACTCATGTGCTGAATTTTTGACAAACGAATTTGCAGTCTCCTTTCCTGTTTTATGATCTGACCTGACTTTATGTGGCTGCTAGCATCACTAAAAAGATTTTTGCCATTCAGCAAACATAAATGAATACTAAAACAGCCATTTGTAACCACGAAAAGCCAGGAGGGAGGGAGGGAGGGAGGGAGGGAGGGAGGGAGGGAGGCAGGCAGGCAGGCAGGCAGGCAGGCAGGCAGGCAGGCAGATAGGCAGGCAGAAAGGAAGGAGGAAGGAAGGAAGGATGGATGGAGGGAGGCAGAGAGTGGGAGGCAGAAAGAGAGGAGGGAGGAACAAGAAAGGAAGGAAGGAAAAAAGAGGGAAGGAAAGGGAAAGAGGGATGGAGGAAGGAAGGAAAAAAGGAAAGAAAGAGGGAAAGGAATGAGGGATGAAAGAAGGAAGGAAAGAGAGAGGGAGGGAGACAGAAAGGGAGGACGGAGGGAGAAACAAGGAAGAAAGAAGGGAAAGAAAGAGGGAAGGAGGGAGGAAAGAAAATAAAGGGAGGGAGGAAATAAATAAATAAATAAGAAGGAAGGAAAGAGGAGGGAAAGGAAGGAGGGAAGGAAGGAGGGAGGAAGGAGGGAGGGAGAAACAAGGAAGAAAGGAAGGAAGGAAAGAAGGAGGGGAAGGAAGGAGGGAAAGGAAGGAGGGAAGGAAGGAGGAAGGAAGGAGGGAGGGAGAAACAAGGAAGGAAGGAAAGAAAGAGGGAGGGAAGGAAGGAGGGAGGAAGGAATCTGAAGCATTTTCAGGGAAACATTCATTCCCAATGAACAGGTGGTCCTCAACGTATGACCACAATTGAGTCCAAAATTTCTGTTGTTAAGTGAGACATTTGATAAGTGGGCTTTGCCCATTTTACGACTTTACTTGCCACAGTTGCTAAGCGAATCACTGTAGCTGATAAGTAAGTTAGTAACCTGGTTGTTAAGTGAAACTGGCTTCCCCATTCACTTGGGTGGTCCGAAGGTCGCCAAAGGGGGATCACATGACCTTGGGAAATAGCACCAATCACTAGTAGGAGCCCGTTGTCAAGCGGCTGGATTTTGATCACGTGATCATGGGGATGCTTCAAAGGTTGTAAGGGTGGAAAAAAATGGTCGTAAGTCCCTTTTTCCAGTGCCGTCGTAACTTTGAACAGTCACCAATCGAATGGTTGTAAGTTAAGGACTACCTTAAGGTTGCAAGACCTTTTTGAAAAAGAAAAAGACTGCAGAGCTTCTCTAACACCACACAATAAACCACACAAAAAGATTTTTTTTTAAAGGAGTCAAGTCAATATGAAAGGTTAATTAAGAGGGTTTTTTTTAAAAAAAATGCCACTGATCTATAGTAAGAAAGACTACCTTTTCCTTTGGGTTTGAGCACAATGTACGCATCCCTCTAGGTTTTGATGCTAAAATTGTGAAGTGTGTTTTTTCTTTTCTTTTATATAGGGCAAGTATCAGTGAGTGTCTAAACGTGTGAAAGCTACCCTTCATGCTGATTTCCTTTACTGCAGCAAATGAAATTATAATTTGACCTCAATAATTCTCCCTATAGTGGTAATGAAAAGCTAAAGCATTTATTGATGCCCAATGAAAATGGCTGCAATTGAAGCCACGGTGCCCAATCTGTAAAGAATAGAATAGAATAGAATAGAATAGAATAGAATAGAATAGAATAGAATAGAATAGAATAGAATAGAATAGAATAGAATAGAATCATTGGAATGCAGAAGAATGAAATGGAATGGAATAGAATGGAATGGAATGGAATAGAATGGAATAGAATGGAATAGAATGGAATAGAATGGAATAGAATGGAATAGAATTAGCAGTAGCATAGCATGGCATAGAATAGCATAGAATAGCATAGAATAGCATAGTATAGCAATAGCATAGCACAGCACAGCACAGCACAGCAATAGGAATAGGAGTAGGAATAGGAATAGGAATAGGAATAGGACTAGGACTAGGAATAGGAATAGGAATAGGAATAGGAATAGCAGTAGCTGTAGCTGTAGCTGTAGCTGTAGCAGTAGCAGTAGCAGTAGCAATAGCAATAGCAATAGCAATAGCAATAGCAATAGCAATAGCAATAGCAATAGCATATAGCATATAGACTTATATACCACACTGCTTTCCAGCCCTCTCTAAGTAGTTTACAGAGCCAGCCTCTTGCCCCCAATAATCTGGGGTCCTCATTTTACCCACCTCAGAAGGATGGAAGGTTGAGTCAACTTTGAGCCTGGTGAAATTCAATCTGCCAAACTGCTGGTAGCTGGTGATCAGCAGAAGTAGCCTACAGTACTGCACTCTAACCACTGTGCCACCATAGCTCTTAATTGAACAGAATAGAACATAATAGATTGGGGTGGGATGGAATGGAATGGAATGGAATGGAATAGAATAGAATAGAATAGAATAGAATAGAATAGAATAGAATAGAATAGAATAGAATAGAATAGAATAGAATAGAATAGAATAGCTTTATTGTCGCTTTGAATGTACACTAATTGGCATACATTAAAAATGAAATTTCATTGCATACAGCTCTTAAAGTGTCACCACCTCCAATTTTACATTACATAAACATGACAAGATAAATACATAAATACCAAACTATGTATATGCCCACATATACATGAGAAACAACATGGTCTAGTTCAGTTGTATACAAGTTTATGGCGAGAAAAACGAAACTTGAGAGTTTACCAGAGGGATGGCATAGGGAACAAAGTTATTACAAAATCTGGTAGTCCTGCTAGAAATACTTCAAAACCTCCTCCCAGAGGGGAGTGACAGAAACAGACCATAAAATGGGTGTGTAGGGTCTCTAACAATGCTTTGAGCTCTAAGCACATAGCGCTTATAGCGCTTATAAGCAGAATAATGGAAGCGATTTTCCTATAATCATCTCCGCTGTCCTCACTACTCTCTGTATGAACTTTCTATCTGACGCATTTCTGCCACCAAACCAAATAGGGATGTGGTTTGTTAAAATGGGCTCAATCCTGCCTTAGTAAAAAGCAAATACGGTGCAATAGAAACAGAATAAATTAATGTTATTTAAGAAATAAAATGCCATTTTATAAAATGCTCTTATACTTCAAAGAGTTAGCATTATTTCAGCTCACTACACAATTCATCAGATCTGAGGGAAAATAAGGAACATTTAAGCACTTTAGCCTGAAGAAGCATCTAAAATGAATTTCTACATGAATTCTTGTATTTCCAAAATATCTAATTAAGCAACCTTAACATCCACAAAGCATTTGACCTGGCTTTTCTATCGCCACGTTGCTTGTCACCATGCAGATCTAACAGGAAACGTCTTAATTTTACTTGAGATTTTTTTCCCCTCTGTTCTTAAACAGGAAACAACTCCACTTTTGGAACTTGTCAAAACTCAAGATAAGGAAATTATATGTGTAGTGATTAAATAGCAACATGTACTTGACCCAAGCCGGAGGTTGAACACTGAAGCCATTTCTATGAGTAAGTTCAAACTTCAAGGTTGTTTTTTATCCCCATCATAATAAAAGCAACAGTTGTAACCACGGTATTATAGTTCACACAATGCCCCCAAGACTCCAAATTTATTGTAGCATTCATCTCCAAGACAAAGACCAGGTATATTGGGAGAGGGGGGAAAGAGCTCTTTTTTTCTGCAAAAAGCATGGTTGTTATTTATGGCTCAAATGCAAAGAATAAGGTTGGGGAATTTATCAGCGATGAAGGTATGAAATGTTTTAGCTTGTTCTTCTTTCTCTAATCCATAAACCATTTTCTCAGCCACCCAAGTGAATTCTAATGGAACAGGATTGATGAAATAATATTTTCCTAGCTCTTTAACACTTTGTCTACTACCTGTACTATAAAATTTGTTCAGGGAGAATGTGGAATCTCACAGTCACCAATACCATAAATCAGGGGAAGAAAAGTATCCCATTTCAGCAAGGAAAGGAGAGTGGAATCTGTTGTTGTTGTTTTTAAATGCGACATTTTCAATACCATCCGTTTGGCTTTAAGCATTTTTATTTGATTTGATTTTTAAAAACTGATCAGGCTGTCGCTAAGCAGCCATGCTAATTTTCATTCGCGTTTGATCTACCTGATTCTGATAAAGAGTCACAGATGTGATGCGCGTATATAAGAGGTGGGACTCAGGTTGCGCTACCAAGGACACTGTCTTAATTTTCTTTATTCCCACTCTGATGAGTTTGCACACCATAAAATCTGCCTTACTCGATTAATTAATTTTTAACCTTTGTGGTGCGTCTTTTCCAAAGAAAAAAAAGGAATAGTCCTTTGACAGCATGCTCTCTCCAATGAATGCAAAATCACTCTGTTTGCTTTGGAACAAACAGTCACTATTGACTCTAAATTCACTCGAGAGGGGCTTTTTGTTCGAGACAAGCCCCAGATAATCAGATGCCTTGATTCTAAAACTTCTAAAACTTCAAAAATATAAGTAAACTCTCCTGTGACTTGAACTTTACCGCAAGTGAGAACAGGGACATACAGCATATCTAGATTCCTTGGAAGCAAAGAGGAATTGATTGGCCACTGCCTTGAAGACCCTGATGGCCCTCCCTCGAACCTCCACCAAGAACATTTCACAGGATCAGCCAAGGTTGGGAGCTGAGAGCTGTAAACAAATTGCTAGAACTAATATGAACATTTAGTTAACTACAAAGGGCTTGTCTTGTTTGGGAGCCAGGTCAGAACACATAGCTTGAATCATGCAAGCAGCAGTCCAGCATATATAACACCCAGCTGGGCTCGCATGAGTTGAGCTGCACAGGTGTGTGCGTGCATGTACCAGCCTGCAGCTCATGCCGGTTGAACTGCGCACACCATCATGGCGAACTTTTGGCACGCTTGCCACAGGTGGCACGCAGAGCCATACTCACCAGCACAGCAGCTTTGCCATCCCTCAGCTCCGGTATGCATACACGCACTGGCCAGCTGATTTTCAGCCTTCCGGGAGGGCCGGGGGAGGCCGTTTTCCGCTCTCCCAGGGCTTCAGGAAAGCCTCCAGAGCCTGGGAAGGGTGAAATCCCCCCATGTGGGTCGCTCACGCATGCACGGTGGGTGGGTCACTCACACATGTGCAGATGGGTGGGTTGCTCAGACATGTGCAGGTGGGTGGGGACATGAGTTTTGGCACACCTTACGTTAGCTATCACTGTGTGCATACCAGCCTGCCACTCACATGGCCTGCTTCCAAATAGGTCACAGCCCACTGGTGAGCTGTGGGCTGTAGGTTGGGAACCCATGATCTAGGTCACATTCTGTGTTTGAGTGGGGTGTGTGTTGGTGAAATGAGAGCTATTGACTCTACTAGCCGCATTTTATTGTATTGCCTTTCCAAATAGGCATGGGTGTTTGCAACATTTGGTAGACCCGTCATTATTTATGGCAGCTTTACGAAGCCGAGGTGGCGCAGTGGTTAGGGTGCAGTACTGCAGGCCACTTCAGCTGACTGTTATCTGCAGTTCAGCGGTTCTGATCTCACCGGCTCAAGGTTTACTCAGCCTTCCATCCTTCCGAGGTGGGTGAAATGAGGACCCAGACTGTGGGGGCAATATGCTGACTCTGTAAACCGCTTAGAGAGGGCTGAAAGCCCTATGAAGCAGTATATAAGTCTAACTGCTATTGCTATTGCTAGCTTCCCCCCCCCAAACTTTCTCCTCTTCTATGTCTACCTCCTGGTATGTTTTTGACCACATTTTGTGGACATCCCTGCCTGTTTCATCCATATATAAATTACAGATCTACAAAACCCAGGCTGATCTATAAACTCATCTGATGAGAAAAATCACAGGTTTCCCTTCACCTCCCTGGATTATAGCCAACCATTTTTTTCCAATGAATCCATAACAAAATGACAAAACACAATGGGGAAAATTGCCAGGGTGGCTTTGATTCATGATGGAGAAATGTTCACGGATTCTAACTATTATTCTTTGAACAATGGAGTATTCACATTTTCATGACAATGAAGAGTGGAATTCAGGCAGTGGCCCTGGGTGTGGATCCCTAAACTAAGCACAAGGTTGAATTCAATGGGTCCATCCAACTCTCACCATTCTTTTGATTGTCTGAAATTTTCCCTATCAAAGACTTTTAGGTCAAAAATGTTATTCCAGGGAACTGGGACTGGGGTGGGGTTACTCCTGGTTTCGGCCTGAATCGGGAGAACCGGTAGAGCAGGGCGGGAGCCTCCCACTCACCCAGATGCTTCTGTTGCATGTGTAGAAGTGTGGCACGCATGTGTGAGTGCACACGAGAGCACATCAGTGTGGGTTCTGGTTCGGTACAGCCTGGTACGGCCATACCAGTAGTAGCAGAAGTACCGGTACGGTGGCTTGTTTGGCTCACCCACCCGCCCATATTCCATAACGTTGTTTTTGAGGCAACTGAGCCAATTGTGCATGGGCGCACAGCGAGTGGTGCCTGCGCAGCCTCTGACAATCAGCTGGATGTCACGGGTTGGTAGAATGGGTTCACCAACAAATGTGCGCATGACAAATGCACGTCGACAAAGCCGCAGCGAGAAAACCACGAATGTAGAAATCGCACTGACAACAGCGCGCCGACACAGCGTGCCGACAAAAGCGTGCCATCACGTGGAACGAGTTACCACAGAGATCCGGACCCTCCCCACCCTTGCAGCCTTCCAAAAAGCCACCAAAAACCAGCTGTTCCGGCAGGCTGGGGTTGCTGACTCAAACGAAGGTCAACCCCCAATTAATCCGGATATATGTTGTGTTTTTTAAATGTTTGTATTGTTTTATGTTCTTCCCCTGTATGTTATTTTATTTATTCGTACTTGTAAGCCGCCCTGAGTCCCCCCCCCGGGATTGGGTGGCATATAAACCCATTAAATTGACAAATTGAATTGATCAACAAACAACGCGAAAACAACGTAATAACCCTAACCCTAGCGATTTTGTCGGTGAGCTGTTGTGGGCGGGATTCGACGTCCCGGTTTTCTCGCCACGGGTTTTGTCGGCGCGCTTTGACGTCTGTGCATTTATCGGGTCACGGGTAGAATGCACATGCGTGCACAGTGCACATCAGGTGCATGCACAGCACATGGGTGGTACGTGCAAGAACAGACCATGAGCAACGTACCGCTAGTGACAGTAGGAGCAACCCACCACTGGAGCACTCCCAAACAGATACTAAAAATTGGAAACCCACCACTGAACTGGGGAGGCAGAGAAATGTGATAGATGTGATAAGCTCAAAAGATTTATTCCTCCCAAAAGATGTGCCTCTTGATCACATAAGTAAATGGATGTGGTGGTGGGTGTGTGTGATCCCCTTCTTTTTTCTTCCTGGAGTTTTCATTCAGACTTTATTATTTAAGTTGCCCTTAAAAGTCTATTAGATTGCTAGTACAACCACTTTTCCTTTAGACTACTTAATGCCTCCCTGAAACAAGAGATATCAATTTAGCTTAACTGGGACAACTTTACACAGGGGACAGTGATAAAGAGATCCTTCCTTGAACATCTCAAACCTGGGATTGTGTCTTGGGAGAACATTAAGACAAATATGTGAGACTCCTGCTATTTATTACTTTGCAGCTTAGTCTGGATAGGTGATTCTTCTTGCTGTCTCAATGGTACATTACTGATCAAACAGTTGCGGAGAAACAGACATGTCCCAACAGACCCACAACAATGTGTTTCACAGCTCTGAACACTCTTTCTTCTCTCTCTATCTGGTTCTCTGATCTCTTGCTTCTGCTGTACCTGAACTCTGCCTTCCTGCTCAGAAGCTTCCTAATTCTCTCCTTTGTCAAACCCGCCTTTTTCTTCTACCTTTGAAACAATTCTCTGGACTCCTGGAGTCACAAGTGTTAGGAAGAAGTAGCAGCAGTATTGGGGGGACACTGAGGCTGGACACTGAGCTTCTGGTCTTCTCCTCCTTAAAAGAAGTAAGGTAAATGTTCCCATCCACACATATGTGCCAGTACCATTCCTGACTCTAAGGGGTGGTGTTCATCTCCATTTCAAAGCCGAAGAGCCAGCGCTGTCCGAAGACGTCTCCGTGGTCATGTGGCCGGCATGACTAAACACCAAGGGCACACAGAACGCTGTTATCTCCCCACCAAGTGTGGTTTCCTGTTTTTTTTCTAATTGCATTTTTTCAAACTGCTAGGTTGGCAGAAGCTGGGACAAGTAACAGGAACTCACTCCATTATGTGGTGCTAGGGATTTCGAACCGCTGAACTGCAGTCCTTTCTGATTGACAAGCTCAACGTCTTAGCCACTGAGCCACCATTTCCCAATTTAGAAGAAGTAGATAGGCACAACGAAGTGGGTGAAATTGACCAAAACAAGGAAGGTTAAAATATTCTCTGGATGTGGAAGAAATGTATTAAAATGTATTAAAAGTATTTAAGGAAGAGACACAAAATGGCAAACAGATGGATATTTCATTGGATATTACCCATTTGCAGCCTGGGTCTCCTTATCTAAACTCAGAAATTCCAGTGAGTCAGCTTTGGTAACTACTTAGAGATCGCCAGGGAATATCAGGGATATAAGCCAAATAGGGAGTTGAAAGTTAACCTAGAACACATTGGTAAACCACTCCTAGACCGACACCAAGAAACCTGTATGGTTATATTCATGAAGTCACCTGAGGTCAAGTCAACAGAAACCATTTTTTCTAAAATGTTATTAGAAGATTTTTCTTCCCCATGCAAATGAGTGTTGAAAGAAAGAAAGAAAGAAAGAAGAAAAAAAAAAGAACTAATGAATGAACGAACAAAGGAGAAAGGAAGGAAGAAAGGAAAGAGAAAGAAGGAGGAAGATAAGAAAGAAAGAAATGAAGGAAGGAGAAGGAAGGAAGAAAGGAAAGAAGAAAGGAGGAAGGAAGGAAGAAAGAAATGAAGGAAGGAAGGAAGGAAGGAAGGAAGGAAGGAAAAGAAGGAAGGAGAGGAAGGAGAGCGAGAGAAAGAAAGGAAGGAAGGAGAAGGAAGGAGAGTGAGAGAAAGAAAGAAGTGAGAGAGGGAGGGGAGGGGAGGAGGGAAGGGAGGAAGAAAAGAAAGAGTGAGGAAAGAGAGAAAGAAGAAAAAAACAATAGTCTCTTCTTTACATCACAGCCAATATGCCACTCTCCATATCTCGAATCTATTTTGTAATCCATAACATATCTAGATTAAAGCTGCTTTAATTTAAACCAATATACCAGCTTGATACTTCAAAAAGTTTCAACTCTGTTGCAGATTGCAAGCATAAAATGTATTTTCCTCCTTTGGTACAAACAATCCTAACAGTCAAATGTCTTATTTATTCACTGTACATATTTACAATATTCTCTTGTTGTCCCTGTTACCTTATTAGCATTTTATTAGCTCGGAAGGCACAGAATAAGGTGTAATGTTTTGCATTGTTTTCCATTTCCACTGGATTTTAAGACTTTGATGCTCCCTTCTTCCATCCAAATAATTCCCCGGACTACAATTTACATCTGTATCACAGTACTTTACCCTGACACAGAAATGAAAATTAATTAGTTTCTATGACGACCCAGCACATAAAAGGACCACAGGTTGCTTCACGTAAATAAATACGGAGCATTTTCGTATTCAGAGAGCGAAGCAGATCAGCATTAAATACAAATAATATGAATTTGTTTCGCTATGACAGAAAGCGACTTTAGCCCAATGACATTATTCATTAGAGCAAGTATGTGCCAGCGAACAGAGGAATTCCACTTACTGGATGGCTTCTCCTGGCAGAGGTAATTTTCAACATTGGCTTGTTAACTGTGTTTGGATCCTAACAAGCCCTGTTATCAAACTTCAATTACATTGACCAAGCCAGATGTATGGAATGAAGACATCATCCCTTTTCAAAGGTGAATCACACGACGCCATAGAGACAGGTAAGAGCATCTATGCAGGGTGCCTAGGTAGTCCTTGATTTATGACCTTAGTTGAGCGCAAACTTTCGGTTGCTAAGGGAGACATTCGTGAATGATTGGGGGCCCCTTTTTCGACCTTTTGTGCCACCGTTGTTGAGCAAAACGTTTCCTTGATGTTAAGTTAGTAGCACTTAGCACTTAGACTTATATCACTTCACAGTTCTTTCCCAGCCCTCTCTAAGGGGTTTACAGAGTCAGCCTATTTCCCCAATAATCTGGTCCTCATTTTACCCACCTCGGAAGAATGGAAGGCTGAGTCAACCTTGAGCCTGGTGAGATTCGAACTGATAAACTGAAGCTAGCAGTCAGCTGAAGTAGCCTGCAGTACTGCCCTCTAACCACTGAGCCACCCTCGGCTCCTGGTTCTTAAGTGAATTGGGTGGTATACTCACCAGATTCCCTGGTAGTAACATGGTTGTTAAGCGAATCTGTCTCCCCCGTTGACCTGGCTAGTCAGAAGGCTGCAAATGTTCATCACATGACCCAGGAAACATGAACTGAAAACGTCATAAATATGACCCAGTTCCCAAGCATTTGAATTTTGATCATTTAGGTATTTTTAGGTATTTATTATACATTTATAGGCTGCCCTTTTCCCTGAGGGGACTCAGGGCGGCTTACAATAAAAGGGGAAAGGGAGTGTAGGACAAATACAAAAAGAAGTGTGAACGAGAATAAATTAAACAGTAAAACACAACATTCACATCGACATTCGGGAGGGGCGAAAGTAAAAACTTATCCCCAGGCCTGACGGGCTAGCCAGATCGTGAGGGCTGTGCGGAAGGCCTGGACGGTGGTGAGGGTACGAATCTCCACGGGGAGATTATTCCATAGCGTCGGAGCCGCAACAGAGAAGGCTCTCCTCCGAGTAGTCGCCAGTCGGCACTGACTGGCGGATGGAATACGGAGGAGGCCTGCTCTATGCGATCGATGGGACGGAGGGAGGCAATTGGCAGAAGGCGGTCCTCTCAACATAGCCAGATCCACTACCATGGAGCGCTTTATGGGTGGTGAGTAGGACCTTGAAGTGCACCCGGAGATCGACAGGTAGCCAGCGCAGCTCACAGGAGGATTGGTGTTATGTTGGGCGAACCGTGGTGCGCCCACGATCACTCGCGCGGACCCGCATTCTGGACTAGCTGAAGTCTCCGGGTGCTCTTCAAGGGCAGCCCCATGTAGAGCACGTTGCCAGTATTCCAGCCTAGAGATCACAAGGGCTCGAGTGACTGTTGTGAGGGCCTCCCGATTCAGGTAGGGCCGCAACTGGCGCACCAGGCGAACCTGGGCAAATGCCCCCTGGTCACAGCTGAAAGATGGTTGGTCGAAACTCAGCTGTGGGTCCAGGAGGAGGCTGCAATGGGTGTAAGTGTGAAAATGGTCGTGAGTCACATTTTTCCCATGCCGTTGTGACTTCGAACTATCTCTAAATGAACTATTGTAAATTGAGGACTACCTGTACTGCACTCATAAAGGAGAGATGCGTACAAACACAAATGCACGTCATAATATTCTTAACCTGTGTCCCACGGTCTAGCCTGGGAATTTGTTCTATGGCATGCATGGCCAAAGTGCACACGGAGCCACGTCGCCTGGCATGCAGGGTGTCACCCGTTCCTCTTCCGGGTTTCTGGCGTCCATAGCGGTGCAATGATCAGATGGCCTGCGTGCATGCAACAGTGCCAGAAACTGGAAGAGCTGGTCTTCTGTTTTCCGGCATGAGCATGTGCGCCAGTCAGCTGATCGCCGTGCGTGCATGCATGCCAGTTACTGGAAGAGTAGCTGGGGGGGGAGCATGTGCACACCGGAAACTGTCAGTTCATTTTCTGGTGCGTGCATGCCCTCTGGGCAGCTCCTCTTCCAGGCTGCATCCTGGAATGGAATGGAATGGAATGGAATGGAATGGAAGAGAATAGAATAGAATAGAATAGAATAGAATAGAATAGAATAGAATAGAATAGAATAGAATAGAATAGCAGAGTTGAAAGGCACCTTGGAGGTCTTCTAGTCCAACACCCTGCTTAGGCAGGAAATCTTACACCACTTCAGACAAATGGTTGTCCAATCTCCTCTTAAAAACTTCCAGTGTTGGAGCATTCACAACTTCTGGAGGCAAGAACATGAGGCATATGAAGGCCAACAAGCTAAAGAACTAAAGCTGTGACTACACCTTGTTTATGAACAGAGAATAATCCCTCATCAGCCCTTGTAGTGGTGGGTTGCAGGCGGTACGCCCGATACGGGCATACCGTGCCGGCCGTGAGCACCAGCTACTGTTCTGGTACAGTGCTCCGGAGAGTCCCACCCATCTGTCCGTTCGCCCACCGAGCTCCTTACCTGTATTTGAGCTGCTTCGGCGCTTCACACACACAGAGCATACGCTGCCTGCGTGTTGCTCTGCCGAGCAGCTGGAGCGTCACAGAGGCATCACGAGGTAAGTGACACAGGTGCACGCTGTGCGCATATGTGTGCGTGCTGTGCATGTGGTAAACGCTGTGGCCAGTTGCACTGTACCAGTTGCAATGGGATCGAGAACCGACCACTGAGTCCATGCCATAAATTCTTCTACCTGATTCACCGCAAATGTTCAGATGGGACCTATTTAACCTATTTCTTTCTTCCTGTTCTTTTCATCCTATATTCCTTTCTCCAAATTTGGTTAGTTTTAAGACATAATAAACTCTTTGAATTTCTAATCATGAACTAACGCAAAGAAATAATTATATACAGTAATAATATATATACTCTATACCCTGCATGTCAATACATATTATACCACAAAGAATTAGTAGAAGTGTTTCAAAAATCACAGCTAGAAGTTGATTCGAACTTAAGAGATTCAGGTAGTCCTTAAATTATGACAATAGGGACCAGAATATCCATTGCTAAGTGATGCAGTCATTAAATGAAACACACCCAATTTTATGGCCTTTTTGGCCAAGGTTGTTAAGTGAATCAAATCCCCCACCCCTTTGACTTTGTGTGTCAGAAGCAAATGACAAGGTTACACATGAGAACCAGGGTGCTTCAATTGTCATAAATAGATGCCAGTTGCCAAATATCTGAATTTTGATCACATAACCATGGGGACGCTATAATGGTCATAAGTGTGAGGACCATTTGTAATTTTTCAGCATCGTTCTAGCGTCAGACCTTAATGAACAGTTAACCCTTATTACTTGTAACAGCTAAGGCGAAGCGTCCATCGACCTGAGTGACCTTGAGTTGGCCACGCCCACCCAGTCACATGGCCACCAAGCCCCACCTACCCAGATGGTCATTAGGGCAAAGAACCGGGTTGTTAAATTATTTGAATCCCACCACTGGCGTGCATGTGTGCATTCCCACCTAAAAACGGCCAAGTTAGAAAAGGAAAAAATTTTTTGCAATGAAGATTGTTCTGCGCATGCGCAGAACTGAAAATCAAGATGGTGCTGCTGCCGATAGAACCAGTTCAGGGGCGTGGCAGGCTGAGTTACTACTACTACAGCCCAAACTGGTCCAAACCGGTAGGAACCCCACCCCCTTCTTTCCTGCACCTCAAAAATAAGTAAGACCTCCCCAAAAATAAAAGCCAAGGGCTTATTTTTTGGGGGAGGGGGAGAAAAAATAAGACCCTGTCTTATTTTTGGGAAAACACGGTATTAATAAAATATAACAATAATCCCTTAACAGCCAAAGCTCTGGGGTTTTGAAACTCCACTTAAGCTTACTCCTTTTTGTGTGAAAGACTTTGTTCTTCCACTTTGCTCATTAGAAGAGAATTTGTGTAAACTTCTCTGTTCCACAACTTACTAATAGGACTGCTAGTAATTATTATAGTGAAATGAAATCAGCACAAACTATTAGATCTGTTTAAACAAGTTAAAAACTAAACCTTGATTAAATGTGCTTTTAAAGAAACTGCTCATTAGGGCTTCCGGCCTTCCAATAAATTGGTGTTTCATTAACATCAAAGAATGAATCAAGTTAAACTCACACAAATTATTCTTTAAAAAAAAACACACACACAGCTTTAAACAGAATAACCTGGATTACAACACAACAACTGCAAGAACCAGATACGGCAGAGGCGTTATTTAGACTTGCAAACAAAGAGTAGAGAAGCTTCAAAAAGAATTTTTCATAAAGGCCCATGAAATAGAAAAAAAGAGGAAAAGGCAGAATTGGTTTGCAGTCAGTTGCAGCTCCAAGGGGCAAAAGCTTTTGAACAATTTAAGATACGATGCACTTCCCAAATGGATTCATTCTGCCTTCTTGTCCAATGTGGCTTTACTTCAGGGAGGAATACAACATGCTAGGATAACAGGAGTGGCTTCAAAAATTGCAGCAACATGTTCGCAGCCCCGTTGCTAAGGTGGGTGTGGCCATGGTGGGCATGGCTAGTTGGCTCCTGCACCACAGTGGGTGGAGTGGCGTTTTTCACCTTCCCCAGGCTCCAGAGGCTTTCCTTGAGTCTCTGGGAGGGCAAAAACTACTTCCCCCGGGCTCCAGAGGCCCTCCGCAAGCTGGAAACAGGCCCGTATCCAGACTTCCGGAACCTCCAGCAAGCCTGTTTCCCACCCTCCCCGAGCCTCCGCGTGAGACCTGCACTTATCTGGTATGATGAATGGGCCACGTGGAAACTCCTGGGAGGGGCAGGGTGGGCATGGCCAGCCAGAGGTGGCATTTGGGGGTTTGTCGAACCTGTGCAAACCCCCAGCAGCCCCACATAACATAACAGCCACCCCAGCAGCAACATAAATGTCAACCTCTCTTCTATCACTGCAAGTAGTCCTCGACTTACGACCAGAATTCAGCCCCCAGATCTCCATTGCGACACTTGGTAGGTGAGTTTTGCCCCATTTTACAATCTTTCTGGCCATGTTTGTTAAGTGAATAGCGGCAGCTGTTAAGTGAGGAGTACAGCTGTTAAGTGAATCAGGCTCCCCTTTGGCTTGGCTTTGTCAGAAGGCCACTAAAAGAGGATCACGTGACCCCGGGACACTGCAACCATCATAAGTACATGCAGTAGCGAAGCATCTAAATTTTGACCATATGATTGTGGGGAACACTGCAACAGTCCGCTAAGCGTGAAAAACGGCGACAAGTCACTTTTTTCAGTGCTGTTGTAACTTATTAAATGAATTGTTATAAGTTGAGGACTTATTGGTAGTTCTTATTGGTGGGTCCATATCCTGATCAGAAACCAGCTAGTAGAAATCCCAATGGCACTTTTTCAAAAGGCAACTAGATTTTTTTAAAGATGTTTCGCTTCTTCAGTTCTGAGTGGATGGTGGAGGATGGAAGGATGGAAAGATGGAAGGATTCCTCCACCATTCAGTCAGAAATGAAGAAGCTTTTTGGAGGAGAAGTGAAATGTCTTCAAAGAAAAACAAAGTCCATTTATCTTTGGGAAAAGCACCTTTAGGGCAACTGTGACTTAGATGACTAAGACTCTCCATTGATATTCAGCTAATAGAAACCTTCCCTACTTTCTCAATGGGGCCTCCCACCCAGAGATCCATGTCTGCTACAATTCATTTCTGCAGCTTAGAACCTAGCTGATATATATATACTTTATTATCCTATGATATTATATTAGTAAGATATATATACCCTGTGCAATGCCTTCGTACCGGTATATCCTGTTTTGGATTACTTTTAATAGAAAGTATATGATAATAAAGGTAAAGTTCCCCTTACACATATGTGCTAATGGTTCCCGACTCTAGGGGGCAGTGCACATCTCCATTTCAAAGCCAAAGAGCCAGCGCTGTCCAAAGACATCTCCATGGTCATGTGGCCGGCATGACTCAACGCCAAAGGCACCCAGAACACTATTACCTTCCCACCAAAGGTGGTTCCTATTTTTCTACTTGCATTTTTTACATGCTTTCGGTCTGCTAGGTTGGCAGAAGCTGGGACAAGTAGTGGGAGCTCACTCCGTTACACGGATTTGAACCGCCAAACTGCCAACCTTTCTGATCAACATGCTCCGTGTCTTAGCCACTGAGCCACCCTGTCCCTGTAGGATACTTGTATTTATACACGTGATATATGTATTTGTGTGTGAATGATAATACACAAACACACAAACATACACACACACTTTAAAAGAAGACAACATGGAAGAGTTGGGTGTGCTAAATTTGCAATTGATTAAAGAGTATTGGATTCATTATGCCTTTGAAAAGCACGAGGAATTTGAAAAACAACAAATGTGGAAGAGAACCAATGGCCATTAACAATGAAATCTTGACATGATTGTCTCTTGCTTTTTTGTGTTTTTTCCCCCCACATTGGTACACTTGCTAGTTACTCTAGCAGGAAAAGGGGAAAAAATGTTAATGCTCAAGTCCTCTTTAAAGAGAGGCAGACTCTTTAAGTAATTAATGTCCCTTATTAAATGCTCCAAGCCATGGAGAATGAAGTCTTTACAAAACCTCTGCTTCTGGTGAAAAGCCACAAAGAAACATATCTTTTTTTTTTTTGGTTCAAGAATTTTCGGGTGTCTGTTTTGCACAGTTTTTTAAAGTTTAACCTCTGTGGATCAATGTGCTTCCTTAAAAGACTTTAATAAATTAAAGTGCAGGGAGCTTTTTTTTTCCAACAGCCAGAAAAAGCTGATGAGACAGGTTTAGTTTAATCTCAGGCAATAGAAGTCATTAACCATTCTCTCGAGGATTAAAATATAGCTTGCCCTTTTCTTCTCTCACTTATCATTAGCATCACTTTAATCTCCTAGCATTTCACACTGCTATTTTAATCATTACTTACTGCCTTTTGACAACTGCAGAACATGCTTTTTTCTCATTGAGGCAATATCCTGGTTTTAGCTGACAAATGTAGGACATAATGTAAAAATATCAAAGTGACATCTCTTGAAACACACCTTCATCATCATAAAAAAAAAAGAAAGAAACCCTCCAAAGTTACAATATTCCTTTGTCTCTCTCCGACGCGGCTCTCGAAACCATCGCTTGAAACATTTATCGGGAAAAGTTTGTTTTAAATAATACAATAGTTATAGGGTACCTATTATGTCTAGAATAGGGGATGTCAGGATGCATACAATACATACAACCAAGGTAAGATTTGTCCGTCTCCTTAAGCTGTATAGTCATAAACTTGAAAGTATTCACTTTTTTTTCTAAAGACATCTTCCTTTTCAGCCTAAAAAAAACTTAAAGAAGCTATCATGAAATGCAAATTTGAAAAGCTACTTAGTGCTAGGCATTAGAACAACAGTCCATAAACTACCTTTCATTCTGGCCTAGCACAAAAATAATGCTTTATTCTGTATTAATAAGGTTACAAAAGTCACAAAATCTAACCATCTCACACACATACACAAACACACATATGTATGTATGTATATATGCATGCATGCATGCATGCATCAGTGGTGGGTTGCTAATCCCGTTCCAACTGGTTCGGCGGCGTCCTCATGCACGCGCGCAGTTCACGCATTCGTCTTAGCACCTGCGCGATGCTCCAGCTGCTCGTGGAGAATTGCGCAGGCGCTGTATGTGCCATGCGCCTGCGAGGAAGCGCAGAAGCCTTCAAAGACCGGTAAGGAGTGCGGGCGGGTGGGTGGGCCCTTTGCCATTCCCGGAAGTTGCTTATTTCTGGGTTCACCGACCAACCAGTTCGCGGGGACCGCTGTGAACCGGTTGAAACCCACCCCTGGCATGTATGTATGTATGTATGTATGTATGTATGTATGTACGTATGTATGTATGTATGTATATTTTCTGTATTAAGATTATGAATGACTGTTGTCATTGTTAGTTGTAAAATCATGTTGGACCCATCACAACCCCATGGACAATGTTCCTCCTGCCCTTCCTATCCTCTATCATCCACTGGAGTCCATTTAAGCTCACGCCTACTGCTTCAGTGACTGCTTCAGTGACTCCATCCAGCCACTTCATTCTCTGTAGTCCCCTTCTTCTTTTGCCCTCAATCGTTCCCAGCATGAGGCTCTTCTCCAGTGAATCCATCCTTCTCATTAGTTGGCCAAAGTATTTGAGCTTCATCTTCAGGATCTGGCCTTCTAAAGAGCAGTCAGGGTTGATCTCCTCTAGGACTGACCGGTTTGATCGCCTTGCAGTCCAAGGGACTCGCAGGAGTCTTCTCCAGCACCAGAGTTCAAAGGCCTCCATTCTTTGGTGCTCAGCCTTCCTTATTATTGTAACTTAAGAATGAAGACAGAGGCTCTGGTTCGGTAACGCTGTAACCAATTTAATATAACAGTAACTATTAACAAATTATCTAAGGAAGACCGGCTGTGAGCACGGTAGAAACAATTGTAACAAAGATTAGACCGGTAGTCTGTGGAGAAGAAGCAGCGAAGCAGTTCCAGGTAGACTGGTATGTTCGGCTGCCAGTTGAAGAATCAGTTGACAGTTGGAAGAGCCTGCCTTTTATACCAGCAGCTCGGCAACTGACAGGCGCGTCTGATTGGCTAAGACGCGCCTGGCTGCTACCGAGCTGTCCTTCGTAACTGCGAGGACTTTCTTTCAGTATACAACACTTCTTCCCCCCCAGCTGTGTGCATGCTTGATGTTTGCGCACGCGTATTCTTCTAAATAGGCAGGAGAACGGCGGACACGCCCCGAACGCCGCAATTGGATTGCAGGTGGATCCTCAAGAAGACGTCCCTGTCTGAGCTCCTCCCTTCGGGGAGTGAAGCTCCAGGTGGCGTCTGATGGTCCTGAATCCCTGAGTGGAAAATTGCAACTGTATGGTAAGCTGGGCGAAGGGGGCGCGGCCGAGGATGGTGTCGGATTGTAGGCGGCCTCTGAGTGGGTTGGACTAGTGCTATATTGACTTAAGGGGTTTGCGAGAATGGATTGAGAAGGAATAATTATGGCCCAACCTTCACAGCCTGTATGAATGACTGTACTGGAGACAAATTAATAAAACAAGGACCTCAAGAAAAAAAACGTCCTTATGGTTGCATGCCATTAATTTAATCGCTTTGAGATTAAATCCTTAGCTTTGTAGAATCTTGGCCACGCTGAAACAATGGGACCCCAGAGAGAATGAAACGAAATACTGTATTTGTCTTCCTGCTTTGATGACAACATGGATTTTTTGTAATGCAAGACATTTGCTTGCGTTGTTGAGAATTGCCTTCAAAACATCTGGAAGACAAGAGACTGTCCACTTCTGCTTTAACATTTACAGCTCAGCGTACAACTACATGCACTTTCCAAAGGGCAAAGCCACAATGGAATTAGAGCCACTTTTTTTAAAAAAAAAACACACTTCAAGGGAGTGAGAATAAAATAAAAATTCTTGCAAAGCATGTAAAGTATCAGCTCCTTGACTCGAGAGTAAACAAAAATATTTAGCAACCGAAAACTTTATATTCTTTTTTTTTTTCAGCCGTTTGTAAATTTGGCCTCCAGCCTTTTAATCTAGTCCATCTGTAATGATCTCATAGTACTTTCAACCATTTATTTAACTCTTAGGGAAAAAAAATATGTTTCACTGTATGTTTTAACAATAAAACCCCTTCTTAAGCTTCACAAAGCAGAACAATTCATTATTTGATCTCTCTCAGGTTCAAAGTCTGTCTTACTGCCATACTTCAAAGAAGTCTGTAATCAAAGACAAACAGCTGTGAAAACAATCTTTTATTACTTTATTATCATCTAGTATATATCTTTGGGGTAAACCAATGAAAATGCTACACAAATAACATGTACTTTTCCCTCTAAATAGTTTGGACTATAAATAGATTTAGCAATCTTTCTCTGTAGTCTCAAGCCAAGTTGATGCCCTCTTAATTTAGCTTTCACGGACATTCGGTTCTGCTTTTTTCTGATAGATTTCCAGAATTGTGGCACTTGAAAGTTGATGCATATTGCTTCATGTGAACGCCCAAGCTCTTTTCACAAATAACTCAAAATGCATTCTTTCTGGTTTCCAAGCACTGCAACATGGATGTGACGTACCCTTAAATAAGGAAGAGTTAGAGCTATACTAAAAAGTTTCAGAAAATGTATTCTTTTCAACCAGAAATACTTTTTGGTCTTCTTAGGTAGAAGTGAGCATAGCAAAACATAAAGGTAACTTCATTCTTAAAAATAATATTGCAACACAACGCTAAATGTTTTCCAGAGAAGAGAAGGGAAGGGAAGGGGATTGGATAACCATTGGTCTGAATTTTCCAAAATCATCTTGTCACTTAGGAGTTGATTTTTTTTTCTCTGCTATGTGGGCCATTTCATTTTTTGCTCAAGTGGAAAGAGCTTGTGTTCAACTAGATATAGATAGTCCTCAACTTACAACAGTTCATTTAGTGACAATTCAAAGTAACAAAAGAGTGACATGATCATTTTCACACATGTGACCATTGCCGCATCCCCATTGTCATGTGAACAAAATGCAGATGCTGGGCAGCTGCGGTGGCACGGAATGCAGCACTGCAGTCTACTTCTGCTGATTGCCAGCTGACTGCAGTTTGGCAGTTCAAATCCCACCAGGCTCAAGGTTGAGTCAGCCTTCCATCCTTCTGATTTGGGTAAAAGGAGGACCCAGGTTGTTGGGGGCAAGAGGATGACTCTGTAAACCGCGTAGAGGGGGCTGTAAAAGCAATAGCAATAGCAATAGCAATAGCAGTAGACTTATATACCGCTTCATAGGCCTTTCAGGCCTCTCTAAGCAGTTTACAGAGAGTCAGCATATTGCCCCCAACAATCTGGGTCCTCATTTTACCCACCTCGGAAGGATGGAAGGCTGAGTCAACCCTGAGCCGGTGAGATTTGAACCGCTGACCTGCTGATCTAGCAGTAGCCTGCAGTGCTGCATTTAACCACTGCACCACCTTGGCTCTGTAAAAAAAAAGCACTGTAAAACAGCGTATAAGTCTAAGTGCTATTGCTATTATGACTCACATTTATGACGGTTGCCCTGCCCCGGGGTCATGTGATCCCCTTTTGCAACCTTGGGACAAGCAAAGTCAACGGGGAAACCAAATTCACTTAACAACCGTGTTATTAATTTAACAGCTGCAGTGATTCACTTAGCCAATGTGGCACGCAAAGGCACGCAACATGGGGCAAAACTCACTTAAGAAATTTCTCACTTAGCAACATACATTCTGGGCTCAGAGGTGGTCATAAGTTCAGGACTACCTATACTGTTGGACTGCATCAGCTATCCCAACCGGCTAGTAAATTGAAAGATGTTAGTAACAGGGGAGGGATTCAGCTTGTTCGGGCAAGTTCAGGAGAACGGCAGGCTAATTTTACATCTGATTCACCGAACCGGTAGTTGAAAGGACTGGCTGGCCACGCCCACCCCACTCCTCCCCTCCAAGGAATCTCCACACGGCCCATTTTGGATCCCAGGCAAGTGCAGGGCCTGCACAGAGGCTCTGAGAGGCAAAAAATGGGCCTCCCAGAAGTCCAGAAATTGGCACATTTCTGGCCTTCAGAGGGCCTCCAATGCCTGGGGGAGGACATTTTTGCTCTCCCAGAGACTCAAAAAAAACCCTCTGGATTCTGGGGAGAATGAAAAATGGGTCTTCCAGAAGTCCAGAAAAAGACTTGTTTCCGGCCTCCGGAGCACCTTCGGAATGTGGGGGCGGCCATTTTTGCCCTCCCAGAGGCTCAGGAAAAGCATCCAGAGCCTGAGGGAGGTTGTTTTCTCTCTCTTGGAGGCTCAAGAAAAGCCTCTGGAGCCTGGGGAAGGTGAAAACGCTCCCCCCCATTATGATGTAGGAGGCCAGGTAGGCCATGCCCAGCATGGCTGGTTGCTAAAAAATTTGAATCCCACGCCTGGTTAGTAAGTAAGTAATTGGCATGAACTGGGCTGTCTGTCCCTTTTGCTGGATTGGTCATTATGCAGCTGAGGAAAAATAAAGTTCAGAAGGAAACTAAGTTGGCTATAGCTGCTAAGAACACAAGGTGCTTCTTCAGAGAGATTCAGAATCAAAAGAAAAGAATCTGTATACAACTTGCTTAATGAAGCCCAGCTGGTGCTAACAGGTAACAAAGGAAAGGCAAAACTAAGCAACTTGTATTTTGGCTTAATCTTCTCTGAAAAGAGAACATATGTTCCACTGGGGGCAACTCAGGATGCAAGTTGGCAGCAAAATAGTCAATGAATATATATATATATAGTCTGAATAAATTCAAATATCCAAGGATCATGAAAGAACTTTTTGATGGGCTTATCTGACATAACCTTTTACAAATCCCGGAGAAATGAAAGATGACTGAAGAGGTGCGAAGTTGTCCCTTTCTTCAAAAAGATAGAACAAGACAAGTAGGGATCATGTCACCCATCTGTCTGAAGTTGGCATCTGGTAAATTCTAGGATAGAGGCTACAGAGATCGACACAAAACCTTGAAAACAGGTGAGGGTTAGTCCAAGCCAACCTGGGTGTGCCAAGAACAAGCTTTGCTGTTCCATTCTAGCTTATTTTTTTGACAGAAGAACTTCTTCAGATAATGGTATCTATGTAACCTGTCTTGATTTTCACAAAGCATGAGAGAAAACACCCTATGGTGTTTTGATTAGCAAACTCATTAAGTGTGGAACGGATGATATTAATAATTAAGTGGATGCAAGATTTGGTCCCAAAAAACCTATTCAAGAACTTCTCTTCAACAAGTATTCATTAAACTGAAGTATTAAGTAATGTACCACAAAGTTCAATTCTGGGGCTTCTATCCTTCAACATTTTTACTAATAATCTATAGGAAAAAGTAGGAAGGCTGCCTGCAGTGATCCCAACACTGGGTGGGAAAGCTACTATAATTCCTTAGGGTACATAGATAAAACTCAAAATTATCTTGATAAACTATAGAAATGGGCAGAGAATACATTGTATTATAAAAAATAAAAACCTTCATATTTATGATTGTGTGAACCCTTAATTCGGAGTAGAATCAGGGCAACTGGATGGAGCTGAGCATTTACTGGCCAGTTGCCCTTCCTGACGTCTATCTGGAGTTCACAGCAGATTTTTTTTTCTTTGTATCCTAGAAGAAAAACATCTGCCGCTACCTAGAATTGACCTCTCAACCTTCCGAGTGGGAGATGAGTGTCTTCACAACTAGGTCACCCCACCGCTCTTACATGGTATTCTAAAATAAAGTTAGAAAAACAAAAGCAATTGAAAGTAAAGTGGTTAACTTATAGAGAGTTGTTAGAACAGGAACATGGAGAATATGAGAGGAAATCAAGAAAACAATTGATTGCAGAAGGACTTAGTTTTCAATGGTTTTTTTTTAATGCAGTTAAGAAAACATGTAAGGAGGATAATAGGACATTTGAAATTGAGAAGCAGAAGACAGAATTTGAAGGTGAACAAATGATGAACACCTAATTGTTGAAATGTATAAACTTTTACCAAAATTTGAAATGGAAAAAAGAACAAGTGAAAAACTGTATGATAAATTTTGGACATAAGATATTGATGGAAGAGTGGGAAAATATGTGGTTAAAAGGAATGGTGACATTGTGTGAGAGCTTAAAAGATAATTTTTATAGAATGAAGTACCGTGACACATGACTCCAGAAAATTTCCCTAGAATGCATAAAGGGACATCAAAGTTATGTTGGGAATGTGGGAAGGGTCATTTTATTACGCTTGATGGAGTTGTTAAAAAAAAAGCCAAATATTTGAAGATCAAAATTCAATTGAAACTGGAACATTTTTTTTATTTTTATTTTATTTTGCTGGGATTAACAGACAGACAATTAGAAAAGAGTTATGGAAGATTATTCCTACACACGATTACTGTTGTGAGGCTATTATATGCAGAAAAATGTAAATATTCTGAAATTCCCAGAAGCATTGTAGAAGATTGGGGCAATGGTTAGTGAGGATGACAGAACTAGTAGCGAAATTAAGTTGTTTGATTAGAGAAAGATAAACAACTACATTCATCAGTGACTGGAAACCCCTTATGGACTTTTAGTAGGGGGTGGGGAGGAAAAATGAATTTGTGATTTATGGATTTGAAGATTAGAAAAGGGTAGCTTATAGAAAGAAGGAAATGATTGTGTCACTTGGTGGTTTTCTTGGAACTTGGTGGTTTTCTTGCAGACGTTTCATTACCAGACTTGGTAACATTATCAGTGCATTTATTATACTATTTGCATGCCACTCCAATGTATGTAAAAAATGATTACATAACCAGTGTCAAAAAGGAAGTCATAATCTTCATAATCTTTTCTTTCTTCCTGTTTTCTTTCTCAGTGGTTCACTTTTCTTCCTTATTTTCTTTATTTATACTATCTGTGTTGTTTTTTATCTTGTTAAAACACTCTTCAATAACAACTATATTGAAAGAAAACAATTGAACCCATTATCTGAAGAAGCGGGAAACTCTCCAGAATCCTCAAGTGAAGGTGACTACCCATCAACTGAAGATTTGCCATTGTGGATTTCTGCATTGAGCAGGGTGATGCTCTTGACATTATCCATACACTCTTTCATGTCTCTACTCTAGCCTTGGAGGAGGAGGAGAGGAGGAGAGGAGGAGGAGGAGGAGGAGGAGGAGGAGGAGGAGGAGGGGGAGGAGGGGGAGGAGGAGGAGGAGGAAAAGAAGAAGGAAGAAGAAGAGGAGGAGGAAGTGGATGAGGAGAAAAAGAAGAAGGAAGAAGAAGAAGAAGAAGAAGAAGAAGAAGAAGAAGAAGAAGAAGAAGAAGAAGAAGAAGAAGAAGAAGAAAAGGAGGAGAAGAAGAAAAAAGGAGAAGAGGAGGAGGAGGGGGAGAGTTGGAAGGGACCCTGGAGGTCTTCTAGTCCAACCCCCTACTTAGGCAGGAAATCAGACAAATGGTTGTCCAATCTCTTCTTAAAAACTTGGAGCATTCACAACTTCTGGGGGCAAGCTATTCCACTGATTAATTATTCTGTCAGGAAATTTCTTCTTAGTTCTAGGTTACTTCTCTCCTTGATTAATTTCCCCCTTTTGTTTCTTGTCCTACCCACAGGTGCTTTGGAGAATAGTTTGACCCCCTCTTCTTAGTGGCAGCCCCTGAAATATCGGAACACTGCTACCATGTCTCCCCTAGTCCTTCTTTTCATAAGACTAGACATATCCGGTTTCACCAACCGTTCTTTAGATGTTTTATCCTCGAGTCCCTTAATAATCTTTGTTGCTCTTCTCTGCACTCTTTCTTTGGTGGCAATGAACTCTGTTGCTGTTGTCCTCTGTTCCCAACAGGATCTCAATTGACGTAATACAAATAAGCATGAAATAAAGAGCTGAGCAGAATTCAGATCTCCATATTTTAGCAAGCTTAAGTTAATTCCCTAATCATTTTTCATTGCACCATGACAAGAAGTTCTAAGCACCAGAAGAAATAAATGCTGGCTTTTCGCAATCAATTACATTTCTTCAATCTATTTCTCACAGTCTCTGGCACAGATTACTTTCCATCAAACCAATGCTTTGCTGTGAGAGCAAAACATACATAGCTGCCTGACGCTAATTTAAATTTTGTTTTTAATCCCGGGCAGTTTGGGCTGACCTATTCCTTTTTCTTTTCTTTTCTTTTTGCCCCAGAATGCTGCTATTTTCTGAATTACAGTCAAATGCCCATTTGGTATAATCAGTATTCTTATCTACCCAGGATGCAAAGAGGAAATTGCCTGAACAGTCTTTCAATTCAATTAACCTTTGTTTAGAAAACATCAGAAATTCCCTAGTCCACTGAAACTGCTCATTCAGCTATCAGTTTTAGGCCACCTGGAGTAAATATGGAAACAAGAATCCATATTGGAGAAATAAATAAGAGTGAATTGTAACTGCAAAAGTTCTGGAACAAAATCAGGAGTCCGGTAACACTTTTTTCTAACTCGCAAATTTATTAATATTGCCTCTCAGAGGTAGGAGATGACCAGGCTGAGCCCGAGGGAGGGGTCAAGCACATCATCAGTCATGAGAGAGCCGAGGTGGCGCAGTGGTTAAATGCAGCACTGCAGGCTACTTCAGCTGACTGAAGTTCGGCTGTTCAAATCTCACCGGCTCAGGGTTGACTCAGCCTTCCATCCTTCCGAGGTGGGTAAAATGAGGACCCGGATTGTTGTTGGGGGCAATATGCTGACTCTGTAAACCACTTAGAGAGGGGTGAAAGCCCTATGAAGTGGTATATAAGTCTAACTACTATTGCTATTGCTATCATGACCCGACAAATGCGCGCACGACAAAACCGCAGTGAAAAATCTGCAACCTCATAAACGTGCCCATAACAACGTGCCGACAAAACCGCGGCCACAAAAGCATGATTTAAATTAAGGTAAGTGTTAGGGTTAGGGTTAAGTACAGGGTTAGGTTTAGGGTTAGGTTTAGGGTTAGGTTTAGGGTTAGGTTTAGGGTTAGGTTTAGGGTTATTAGATTGTTATTAGTTGTTTGTTGAAGGCACGCTTTTGTCGGCGCACTGTTGTCGACGCGCTTCTGCGCTCATTCATCGGTGCGATTTTGACTTTGCGGTTTTCTCACCGCGGTTTCGTTGGCGCGCTTTTGTCAAGTGCGCATTTGTCAGTGAACCATCACTCATGAGTCCAGAGGTGGGTTGCTACCAGTTTTCACCAGTTTAGGCGAACCAGTAGTGGTACTTTCCCCTTGGTTGCCCGAACCGGCAGTGACCCAGGCTAGCCACACCCACAAATGGGTTCCCCGATTCTGTGCATGCGCACAGTCAACTGTGCATGTATGCGGGAAGTGAACCAGCAACAATGCCGACAGCTATCCACTCCTGCATGAATCCCTGTGTGCCCACAAGAGATCTAAGTCCAACCCAATTTGAATTCCTTTGACTCTTATCTATAGCTTGGACCATTAGTAGCTCAGATTCTTGTAGAGAGCTTTAGCTTGCAAAAAACCCAATATTTATACTCAATGGAATTGTCTGGATCTCCTGATTTCCCCGGGGCTTGATATCACAAAAATGCAAGCTTTTTAACTGAATTTGTTAATTGTAAAAGAGGATATGAGACTTTTTCTGATTTCTGCCACCATAGAATATTTTGGCTTTCCTCCTTAGAAGGAGAGAAAATATGATGGGTCAGAGGAATGGTAAATAGAACAATTCCTGTTCTGCCTCCTCCATTCCCAGAAAAATCTGTAGCTGGGCCACAATTTTTCTACAATACTTATTATATTATGGAGTTCGTTGTGCTCTCTGAGCTTGATGGCTTTCCTGCAGCTTGGTGGAGCTTGGCGTTTTTCTTGCAGACATTTCATTGCCAAACTAGGTAACGTTATCAGTGTATTTATTATATTATTTGCATATTACTCCAATGCATGTAAAAATGGACCACTCAAATCCAATCATACAAAACCACCATATCCATGCCAACATCCCAGCACTTGGCAGAGCAAAAGATGAAGCTTTCAACTTGACCTAAAGTACATTCCTCAAGCCCATCACCCACACATCCCACAAGATGACATTGGGGATCTGGATAAAACCCTCGAGCCAAATGTGGTTTCCTTCCATAGATATCTTTTGATATCCCTCCACTCCGGTAAATCTTTGATGAAAGAAGGAACAAAAAACTTTTCCTTCTTGTTTTAATTTCTTTGATCAAGAGTGAGGCTTTTTTTTTTAAAAAAAAGGACAGAGGATCCCTGAAAAAGCCAAATAAAAGTGGATTTTGGAACAAGCCGGGCGAAGTCAGAGTCTATTCTGACTTCTCTTTCCATTCAACCATCCCCCCTCTAGTTAAAAACTTATCTTTAAAAATACCATTTTTGAAATGTTTGCAGGGAGGGAGCAGAAATATTTCAAAAGATATGCACAGACTGACACAATAAGTGAAAGTCACATTACCAGTTCTCCAAAACTTAGCAAACTACCTTCATTTTCAATTTCTATTCCATTAAAACAAATATTATATTGCTGATAGCAAAATCATACACGCATTATTGTTTATCATCTTAATCTCGCATTCCTGTTTTATTGTGTAGGTTCTATTTTGTAGCTCCCACTCCGTAGGTTTTGTTTAGTAAATCTGGGTCACTGCCCAGTAATAAAGAATTTGAGTTGATATATTAAAATCCCCACCGCATTTGATGTAAACTACTTTAAACAAAGGTGTTGACACTTTAAAACTTTGAAAATGGGAAAGAAATAAAATAAAACAGCACCTCATTTAGATGCAACCTAATTCCAAACCTTAGAGCTTGGTTTTAAATTAAAATTCTAATAAGCACCAGTCTTAATACATGGATGTCCAGGTTTTAAAAGGGCTGAAGGAACTGAATCAGCAAAAGTAACATCAATGCAATCAGCCAAGATTTTTTTCCCCCCAAATGCTAACAACACCTCTAGAAAGGAAACAACAAAGAAAAGAAAATTTTGTAGCCCAAGGGTCCAACACTTTTCTTATTTTGAATTTAATATCTCAGCCACTTCTCAATTTTATACTTTCCAGTACTATGAGCTAAAAATCTATGTATGATAAACAGAATACAAATGGAGTGTTTAAAATAGAAAAAATAAAATAGAATAACGGAGTTGGAAGGGACCTTGAAGGTCTTCTAGTCCAACCCCCTGTTTAGGCAGGAAACCCTACACTATTTCAGACAAATGGATATCCAACATCTTCTTACTTTCTGTTCCAGTAAGATACTACAGTTTGCACATATGTGTGACATGCTAAAAATGTTATGCAGGGGAAAAAAATAAAAGGACAGTAAGGATCAAATATTTGTCCTGGGGGAGTAAATTACAATACTTTTGAATAAGAAAGTATGAAAAATATTAATTGCACCAAATGCAAATCATCATTTATTGAGAAACAATATAACATATAAGAATTTAACGTTTGCAAACAAAGGAGCAGAATAATTTTTTCTAAACTCTCAACGTTGGGTCCATTACCTGGGAATACCAAATACTGTAATAGAAGCTGAATCCAGATTCCTTCTAGTCTTATATAAATGCCATATTGATCTTTTTAAGAATCAAGTTACCCAGGTCCAACAAGTCCATTGCAAATTGTCAACTTCCAGGAAATTGCAGAATGCTGCCTTTGTCGATAAATTAACGTGTCTTATCTCTTTCCAATTATTAACTTCTGAACCGACTCTTGATTTATTAGTTGGGATATAAGCCAGGGCAATATATAACCAGGAATCTGAAACTGTATTAAATATGTAAATATCTGAATAAACATCTGGATTCCACCCAACAAAAAGAAAAGGAATAATGTTTGAGAGACAAAATGTCATCCATATGAGTCAGCAGCCACCAACTTTTGGGGGACCAGGGACCAGTTCTATGGAGAGTAGTTTTTCCGTGGATTGGTGGGGGGGTGTAGTTTCGTGTGAGCCTGCATCCTGTGGATGAGGCTTCAATTGTTTGTATGGCCCAGTTTTCTGACATGCTGTGGACCACTATCACTCCAGGGGTTGGGGACCACTGTTATAAGTGACAAAATGTATCGTATCACACTCGTATCAGAAACACTGAGGCACTTCTGGATTGAATGGATTAGTCGGTGGCATATCATCCCCAAGGGACATCTTCGTCCCTTGTGGGACACCAAATTTAGGGCTCCTTTCATAACCCCACCAGGAGCTGGAATGAAGTATGAGAGTGATTTAGTGATTTTTTTTTTTTTTTTTTAGTGATTTTATTGACATTTGTAGGCCGCCCTTTTCCCTGAGGGGACTCAGGGCGGCTCACATAAAATCAGGGAGGGGGAAATGCAAACAATAACATAGACACATGTAGTAAAAAACAATAGGCAACATGCATTCATCATTCGGGAGGGGCAACTATCTCTGTCCCCAGGCCTGACGGGCTAGCCAGTTCTTCAAGGCTGTGCGGAAGGCCTGGACGGTGGTGAGGGTACGAATCTCCACGGGGAGTTCGTTCCAAAGGGTCGGGGCTACTACTGAGTAGGCCCTCCTCCTTGTGGTTGCCAGCCGACACTGGCTGGCCGATGGAATACGGAGGAGGCCCAATCTGTGTGATCTAATTGGTCGCAGGGAGGTAATTGGCAGAAGGCGGTCTCTCAAGTATCCAGATCCACTACCATGCAGGGCTTTATGGGTGACTAATAGCACCTTGAAGCGCATCCGGAAATCGACAGGTAGCCAGCGCAGCTCGCGGAGGATAGGTGTTATGTGGGTGAACCGCGGTGCACCCACAATCGCTCGCGCGGCCGCGTTCTGTACCAGCTGAAGACGCCGGATGCTCTTCAAGGGCAGCCCCATGTAGAGCACATTGCAGTATTCCAGCCTAGAGGTCACAAGGGCCCGAGTGACTGTTGTGAGTGCCTCCCGATTCAGGTAGGGTCGCAACTGGCGCACCAGGCGAACCTGGGCGAATGCCCCCCTAGCCACAGCCGTTAGGTGGTGGTCAAACGATAGCTGTGGATCTAGGAGGACTCCCAAGTTGCGAACCCTCTCTGAGGGGTATAGAATTTGACCCCCCAGCCTGAGAGATGGAATATTGGTGGAATCTTTGGGAGGGAAACACAGCAGCCACTCGGTCCCACCCCACTTGGGTCTCAAACACAAGCTTGCTACTGTATATACTCGAGTATAAGCCTAGTTTTTCAGCCCACTTTTTGGGCTGAAAAAAGCCGCCTCGGCTTATACTCGAGTCAGTGAAAAATTTGCCCGAAATGGAGGAGAAAAAGGGGCGGGGCCATGCCGCTGGGTGACACTCGTGAATGGCCCAGTGCCCCTGTGAGTTTCCCCTCCCTCTGTGTCAGTTTGCCGCGCAGCGCGCACCGCACCATCCCCCCTCCTCACGTTCTAATGTAATGCAGGGCTGTCTTACGATTCCCCTTCCTCCCCCTCCTGCCACTCTGCAACGATGTCCCACCTCCTCCTTGTTATGGCAAGCAGCCACATAGCGATGTCCCACCTCCTCTGGTACAGTGATCCAATGATAGGAATCACTGTGCCGTGTGTCATAGGAGGCGGGACATCGCTCCCGCGGCTGCACGGGACATCATCATCACAGCGGGACATCAGCATCATGAGGTGAGTGAAGTATTTCATTGAATACACCGCTAGTTTACTGTTTTTCTTTGAAATAAATATTCAAAAACATTATTGGTATCTATTTTTATTTTTGAAATTTACTGGTAGCTGCTGCATTTCCCACCCTAGGCTTATACTCGAGTCAATAACTTTTCCAGTTTTTTGTGGTAAAATTAGGTGCCTCGGCTTATATTCGGGTCGGCCTATACTCGAGTATATACGGTAATCTCCAACCCAGCGTCCTAACCTCGCGAGTCACCATGTCCCTTACAAAATGTATTATTTCTACAGATGCTTGAAACAGTTGATGACTTAATTCCAAAACAGTTTTCTACCATGAAGGAAACCATTAGTGTAAGTGCTGAATTCACCATGTATGTGGACAAGCCCTGTGTGATGGAGATACATGGCCTATCCACATCTATATCTCTGGATGAATATCTCAAATGGTGTGGAAGTAATAGTAACCCAGAGTGGTGAGAGATATAAATTTGATTGATTTATTGATTGATGATTAATTGAGAATACTCTGCACCACTCTGCTAATCCTACTTTGGTTTTTGCCTATAACCCATCTGATCAATCAATAGCCATGCAGTATGAAAACAGTCATCTTTATCAACACTGCAGTGGTTAAACCTTCTGTGGGCGTGGAAAGGAGAATTCATGACAGCATGTGACTAAATGGGATTGGAGAGTTTTATTTCAACAATAAACAATGAAGTGTTAATACCACTTTATAATGCCTTCGTAAGGCCACACTTGGAATATTGCGTCCAGTTTTGGTCACCACGGTGTAAAAAAAGATGTTGGGAGTCTAGAAAGAATGCAGGGAAAAGTTAGGGGAGGCTAAAACATATGAAGAACAGTTTCAGGAACTAGTTTAGCGTCTAGTCTAGTTTAATGTCTAGTTTAATGAAAAGAAGGACCAAGGGAGACATGCTAGCAGTGTTCCAATATCTCAGGGGTTGCCACAAAGAAGAGGGAATCAAGCTGTTCTCCAAAACACCTGAGGGTAGGATAAGAAGCAATGGGTGGAAACTAATCAAGGAGAGAAGCAACTTAGAACTAAGAAGAAATTTCCTGACAGTTAGAACAATGAATCAGTGGAACAACTTGCCTCCAGAAGTTGTGAATGCTCCAACACTGGACGTTTAAAGAGGATATTGGATATCCATTTGTCTGAAGTGGTGTAGGTTTTCCTCCCTGAGCAAGGGGTTGAACTAGAAGATCTCTAAGGTCCCTTCCAACTTTGTTATTATATTATAAATATTTCAGCCTTGCACACAGAGCTCATAAGGACCTGCTATCAATTGCTGAAGTCGATTCAAAAATCAGAAAAGGTATGGTAGCACCTTTTCAGACTTACAAATTTTATCAAGAGGCCTAAGTTTTGGTGAGAAGCAGCTGACTTCATCAAGAGAAGGAAGCAGCTAGACTGATGTGGGATTTAATTAGGAAGAGGTGAGGGGTAGGCTGGAGGGGGAGGAAAGAGTGGCTAGGTTAATTATGCAGATTACATGTGAAACACATTACCTCATCATTTCACAGATATAATGTGTTACAAACACACATATTTATTGAAATCTTCTGAGATTGCCTGAAACTTTTTGGTGTGTGTAAGTTCAGCAATTTCTCACTCAATGGTGCTTTAAAATCAGTCACTTTGAGGTCTGCTACGAATGTCAAAGTAGCCACCATATAAGTTTAATTGATTATCATTATAATCATCATCAGTAATTTTACCCTGTAAAAGCATTAGATAAGAATTGGACCAAGGAACCTGGAAACTGTGACTAATATCCCTACAGGATCATCTGGAGGTGTTAGTACGACATTAACACTGAGCTGGTGAATTCTGGAGGGGAATTTTAAGAGATGTGGGGAAAACATTTAGATTTTCCTAATCTCTAACACCTTATACATAAATAATTGATACTCGCAAGGTTCCAATGCAGCCACTGCAAGAGAGGTATCACCCTTAAAAACAATCTTGTAATTTGTAATTTAATAAATTTATATGCCACCCAATCCCGTAGGACTCCGGGCAGCTTACAAAAACAAGACTAAAAGATGAAGAGTTAAAAAATAGGGAGAGAGAAAACAAATTTAAAAGCAACACACCATGTACTCAATCTAAGTGCGGCTGGACCTCGTTCATGAGGTCAATAGCCCCAGGCTTGCCGGAATAGCCAGGTTTTAGTGGCTTTTTGGAAGGCCGAGAGAGTGGGAAGGGTCCGGATCTCTGCGGGTAGATCGTTCCACAGGGCCAGAGCAGCTACAGAGAAGGCCCTCCCCCGAGGGGTCGCCAGCCGGCATTGTCTGGTCGACGGCACCCGGAGAAGGCCCAACCTGTGAGATCTTATCGGCTGTTGGGAGGTATGTGGCAGGAGGCGGTCTCGCAGATATCCAGGTCCTAGGCCATGTGTAGAGGTAAGTTACCACAAAGATATTACTTTAAAGGAGTTAGCCAAGTACACAGTAACGTGAGTATCATTGGAGATTAATTCATCCCAAACTTTTAAAGAAGACTGTTCACAATTTATTATCTTTGACACGAAGAGCTGTGAAAGTTTGCTTTCTAAACCTTAGAGAAGCACAATTAGGAAACGTGCTTTAAAAATCAATGCTCAATGCATTTAACTTGTCATTACCGTCAATGGTGCACAGACAATATTTTCAGGGCCCTGTTATAAAATATAGATATAGATATTTTTTTAAAAAAAGGTCTCTCCCTAACTTGGAGCGAGGATTTTGCCTTCTAGGATGTAACACAGTGGCAGCAGGAAAACCAGGGCAATTTGCGCCAAGTCACTGTATGAAAGAGCAAAAGGCAATTAAGATTCCCACTCAACAAAATGTAGTTTTTCACACAAGAGCCTTTTTCCCTCCTCTTTTTTGCCTTCTAAGCAAAGAATAAGGCCTCCCCATCTCACCTGCACAGGGCACACCTCCTGCTTTTGGTCAAATGTTAGCATTTAGGAGGAACTTTCAAATTCTCTCACAGAGGAACGATGTCAAGAAGAGAAAGGAAGGCGAAGAAAGATGCAAAAGAAGAGAGGGCAGAGGGAGAGGGAGAGGGAAGAAAAGCTGGCATTTCAAAAAGAGATAAAATGTGGGTTATTTCAGGAAGCAAGCTATTGTTTCTCTGCTTAACCCACTGACACTGAAATGAGTGCGAAGGCCACCGATTTTCTACATATGCAAATAGTCTTTGTGATATATCTGAGTGTGTACTACGAAAAGAAAATGTTTCCTTTCTTATATCACCACCAAATCCCCATTTTGTTTTCCTCCAATTATGGTCTCCCAGCCGTTCAGTTCTTTCCAAAAATAGCCATCGTTTATATCCGGTTACAAAAAGCGACATTCCTCATTTTTAAATGAAGCCAGTCATTCTGACAAACATCTTTTAATAGGGTCGATTTCAACTTTCACTGATAGAAATCTCAGCCCAATACAGAAATAGGTGGCTATTTCTGTCAAAGCTTTATGAATTAGTAACTTCTAAGTTACTAATTAAAGAAATCATTTTGCCTTCATTGTCCCGAGCTTCAGCTTTCTTTCTTTCTTTCTTTCTTTGGTTATGCCCTCAGAGTCAAAAATAACTTTTTGATGCTGTTGCTTAAATTAAGAGGGGCTGCCACAATGAAGAGGGGGTCAACCTATTCTCCAAAACACCTGAAGGCAGGACAAGAAGCAATGGGTGGAAATTAATCAAGGGGAGAAGCAACTTAGAACTAAAGAGAAATTTCCTAACAGTGAAAACAATTCATCAGTGGAACAACTTGCCTCCAGAAGTTGTAAATGCTCCAACACTGGATGTTTTTGAGAAGATGTTGGATATCCATTTGTCTGAAGTGGTGTAGGGTTTCCTGCTTAAGCAGGGGGTTGGACCAGAAGACCTCCAAGGTCCCTTCCAACTCTCCTCCTCCTCCTCCTTCTTCTCCTTCTCCTTTTCCTCCTCCTCCTCCTCTTTCTCCTCCTCCTCCTATTCATCAATGGAACGTCTTGCCTTCAGAAGTTATGAATGCTCCAACACTGGAGGCTTTCAAGAAGAAATTGGACAACCATTTGTCTGAAATGGTATAGGATTTCCTGCTTGAAATGGGTTGGACTAGAAGATCTCCAAGGTCCCTTTCAACTCTGTTATTATGTTATAAACTAGAAGATCTCCAAGGTCCCTTTCAACTCTGTTATTATGTTATAAATATTTGAGCCAACTATTTGTCTGAAATGGTAGAGGGTTTCCTGCTTGAATTGGGTTGGGCTCAAAGTCCTTCAAGTTGCCAAGCATTTGAATTTTGATCACATGACCACAGGGATGATGCACCAGTCATGTTAAAAGGGGTCACAAATAACTTTTTTTCAGTGCCGTTGTAACTTTGAGTGGCTGCTAAATGAACTGTTGTAAGTCAACAACTACCTCTATAAGTTTTAAGTGCTACTGTTATTGCTAAAATCATCAACCAGGAGGTGACTTCTAAATAACATCCATGTACTTTCTCTTCCCGTGACAAATGTTAGTGCCTTCTGACTTTACCATCAGAAAATCTCTGGGTAGAGTTGAGATTTATGGAAATTGTGTACCTAAGTGGTAACAAATGAATGACAATTAGCACCCGGTACATAGACCTACGAGATAATGGGCACACCCAAAAAACCAAAGTCATTGGGCTGCAAACTATTATCAGTGAAACATCAGCTGTCTCTGATGACAAACTGCCTTTGCTAATAGGAATACAAAATCCACATTCATGCTCCATTTTTTAAATTTGTCTTATTGAGTCCCTTTGTTGCAATGTAGCAAGAAACCACCATTGCAGAGGCTTTCTTGATATCGATTTCAAATATTTTGGCCTTAAATACTTCATTTTGGTAAGCTTCAAACTTCACTCAGCAAAACATGCTTTCAGGAATCAATCCAGCGCTCGATATTTTGAGTAGGTTTCATTCCTTTCAAATTATGACTCAAAAGAAAATAAATAATACATATGACTTATTGATGTCCCCCGAAGAATGCTTTGTGGTCTCTGAACAATGGCAGAAGCGAACAGGTTTCCTGGAACTCAGTCGCAGCAAAAGAGGTGCATTTGCAACAGATCTCTGTGCCGAGTCTCAGTCTGAACTGAAGAAACTTCTTGGATGAGAAGTGAAATATCTTCAAGGGGGGGGGGGGGGAGTCCAGTTGCCTTTTGAAAAAGCACCTTTGGGCTTTTCAACAGACCTGGGAACATTCAAGTGAAGAATCTGAGATACCCCTTCTTTAGGTAAAGGTTCCCCTAACACATATGTGCTAGTCGTTCCTGACTCTAGTGGGCGGTCCTCATCTCCATTTCAAAGCCGAAGAGCCAGCGCTGTCCAAAGACGTCTCCGGTCATGTGGCAAGCATGACTAAACAGCAAAGGCGCACGGAACGCTGTTACCTTCCCACCAATGGTGGCCCCTATTTTTCTACTTGCAATTTTTTACGTGCTTTCAAACTGCTAGGTTGGCAGAAACTGGGACAAGTAACGGGAGCTCACTCCGTTACGTGGCGCTAGGGATTCGAACCGCCAGACTGCCTACCTTTCTGATCGACAAGCTCAGCATCTTAGCCACTGAGCCACCGCATCCCCTTCTTAAGAGCTGCAAAAACTGCAGCGAATAATCCTCTATCTCTTTATGCCTTAAATATAGCCAAGAGCACACCTTCGCAAATATAGCATCTACACCTCACTGAGTAAAAAAAAAACCCCAAAAACAACGAATTGTTCCAAGAACGCTTTAACTGAATGTCAAGAACAGGATATCTTTGTTTTGGGTTCAAAGCACATCTCCTGGGTTTCATTAATTAATCTAGGCTGAGAAATCTTCAACAGATGATGCGGTCACCATAAATCTGATTTCTGGATTAATGTTGTCCTGATTTTTTTTTTCCCCTTGAAGACATCTTCCCTGGCATGGTTGCAGGAAATGACAGCACAAGTCAGTTAACTCCTCGGGGGGATGTCACTCCTTATGAATCTTCTAGTTTTGAAGAGTGTTGCTATCAACGTGCACAATTCAAGTTTTAGGTCTCATTTTATAGGTTTGGCTTAGCACAGCAGAAATAATTCCCATCTATTTCTCTATTGAGTAGAAAGACATACATTTATGATAGGTCTAAAGGTAAAGGTTCTCCTCGCACATATGTGCTAGTCATTCCTGACTCTAGGGGGCGGTGCTCATTTCCATTTCAAAGCTGAAGAGCCAGCGCTGTCCGAAGATGGTCATATGGCTGGCATGACTAAATACCAAAGGCACACAGAATGCTGTTACCTTCCTACCAAAGGTGGTCCCTATTTTTCTACTTGCATATTTACGTGCTTTCAAACTGCTAGGTTGGCAGAAGCTGGGACAAGTAATAGGAATAAGTAACGTTATGCGGCTCTATGGATTCGAACTGCCGAACTGCCTATATTTCTGATCGACAAGCTCAGCATCTTAGCCACTGAGCCACCGTGTCCCTTACAATTATGATACAGAGGTCTAATTAAGAGCCGAGGTGGCGCAATGGTTAAATGCAGCAATGCAGGCTACTTCAGCTGACTGCAGTTCTGCAGTTCAGCTGTTCAAATCTTACCGGCTCAGGGTTGATTCAGCCTTCCATCCTTCCGAGGTGGGTAAAATGAGGACCCGGATTGTTGTTGGGGGCAATATGCTGACTCTGTAAACCGCTTAGAGAGGGCTGAAAGCCCTATGAAGCGGTATATAAGTCTAACTGCTATTGCTATTGCTAATTGAGATTGAGTGGATTAAAAAAAACATTACAAAGAAGTAGAAAATAAAAGGGTGGTTGAAGTGCTAAAAGTGTAATTCTGCGTGAATGGAAATAATGCATATAACCTGGATACATTTTCCTGGAGATTAAAAATAAATAAACATTTGATATATTAGCAATAGCAATAGCAGTTAGACTTATATACCGCTTCATAGGGCTTTCAGCCCTCCCTAAGTGGTTTACAGAGTCAGCATATTGCCCCCACAGTCTGGGTCCTCATTTTACCCACCTCGGAAGGATGGAAGGCTGAGTCAACCTTGAGCCGGTGAGATTTGAACCGCCGAACTGCAGATAACAGTCAGCTGAAGTGGCTGCAGTACAGCACTCTAACCACTGCGCCACCTCGGCTCGGCTTCACTACTCTAATTCTGAATTTTTGGTTCTCCAAAGAACAGGTAGAGAGAAAGTATAAGCTCTTATCTTGCACATCTTACACTATCTTGAAGGAAAGCAGGTGGAACCCAAAGATGCTTTATTTCAAAAGGTAACTGGATGTTCTTGGTTTGCTTGAAGACATGTTGCTTCTCATCCAAGAAGCTTCTTCAGTTCTGACTGAATGGTGGAGAATGGAAGGATTTACGTTCCTTGCAGTCATCTGCTCGTTAGCACTCTTTCTGAGAATCATTCAGTTCACTGGAAAGTTTATCTGTGTTCTCAGGGTCACCTGAGTAGTGCAAATGGGTGTGGAACCTTCATGGAACTGCTGAAAGGACTGTGTTGTAAACAGGAGATAGGTGGTGTCATATTCATCCCCCTTTTTGAGCCAAGGTGGCGCAGTGGTTAAATGCAGCACTGCAGGCTACTGCTAGATCAGCAGGTCAGCGGTTCAAATCTCACCGGCTCAGGGTTGACTCAGCCTTCCATCCTTCCGAGGTGGGTAAAATGAGGACCCAGATTGTTGGGGGCAATATGCTGACTCTCTGTAAACCGCTTAGAGAGGCCTGAAAGGCCTATGAAGCGGTATATAAGTCTACTGCTATTGCTATTGCTATTGCTTTTTGAGAGAAAGCTGTTCAATCTTACTGTAGATGCCTCTTTGACCCTTCTTTCAAACCAGAAGTCCTCTCTATCCAGAATGTGGACTTCCTGAGCATAAAGCCTTCCATTTCCCACCATTCAATCACAACTGAAGAAACTTCTTAGATGAGAAGTGAAATGTCTTCAAGCAAAACCAGAACGTCCAGTTGCCTTTTGAAAGAAAGGGACAACCATGACCTGGATGACTGAAAATCTTGAGAAAACACAAAGAAGGCAAAAGTGGTTTCTATATATACTGCTTATAACTGAAGTATTTTTCAGAGTATAAGATGCACCTTTTCCCCCCCAAAAAGAGGGTGAAAATCGGGTTGCGTCTTATACACTGAATACAGCATTTTTGGCCTACTGAAACCCCGCCCCCTTTGGAAAAATGGACACTAATGAGCCGTTTTTGCAAAACGGGCCATTCTCCCCACCCCCCAGGAGCACTCTACAAGTATCCCAAAGCCTCTGCATGCCCCGCCTTTTGCAAAAAAAATGGGCCATTTTTGCTAGTTTTTTTGGGGGGGGCAGGATCACTCTACAAGTCTCCCAAAGCTCTGCATCCCCCCCCTTTTTTTTTGCAAAAAATGAAGCTTGCAGAGGGTTTGGGAGTGCAAAAAATTTTTTTCTTTTAATTTACCTCTTCAAAATCATGGTGCATCTTATACTCAGGTGCATCTTATAGCCTGAAAAATATGATATACCAAAAGGCCTCCACACACGAACGAACTCTGCTTAGCCCATCAAAAGAATTGCTGTTTTCTTATTTTCGTTTTTGTTTTTTTTAACAATCAATATGGCATTGATTATTTTTAACTCTTCCTTCAGCCCTTTCTCCTGCACTACAGTTTGCGACTGACTTTACAGGCTTGCAGAGATGTAAATCAAGTTGCTTCCTGGCAAACGGCAACAAAAATTAGGCTTCTGGGCAGGCAAACAATGCAATTCAATTCTCTGGCTATTTCTCAAAGCCCCAGCTTGACTTTGTAGAATCTGGACAAAAAAAAACACACAAAAACCAAAGAGCAACAAAATTCCCTCTTCGGGGGTCTGTGACATTGCAGGCCCTGAGAGACTCAAAGTCGCTCCCCGCATACCAATTTATTAGTCTATAAAATCTGACACCCTTGATTATTTATGCAGAAAAAGGACAAATAAAGTACTTTACACACACACACACACACACACACACACACACAAACACACTACTTACCAGAAATATCTGGGAGTGTTTATATGCTGCTCCATCTGGAAGATGTAAATAGTGAAAGGCAAGCTTGACTTCATGATGAAGCCGCTATTGAAATTCTTTCAGGACGTGATATTAAAAACAACTGAATAAACAGAGATAAGGGGCCAATAGGATTTGAAACAGACTTTTATTTTATTTTTAACTAGAAGAAAAACAAATAAAGTTCCTGGTTAGGAGCTTTGACACGGCAGTAATTTTGTCTATAGCTTTGCTCTGGCACATGTGATCCATCACTAGCAAAAGGTCACTAGCTAAGGTTCATTAGCCCCAAATTCGATGGGAGGCATTAAGTTGTCACAGAGCTGGTTGTGTGACTCCTGGTTCTCAGGAATCACCCTTTGTCCCCTTGAGCTAATTAGGAGGACTCTGGTTAGCCAACGTCTTATCTCAGGTTAGTTAAAGCTCAAGAGAAGCCAACTAGGTTCTGGACCCATCCATCGGAAAGAACTTTCTGCTTGTGGCGGAGATAATGCTCGTGGTCGTGGACCAGCTTAAGTTCTTCTCTAGAAGGCCCAACAAATTCCACTTTTATTCTCAACACAAGGAAAGGTGTGATGGTTGTGAGGAAACTATCAGCTGTGTTCACCTTATGGGTTCCTCAAGTCTGAAATCACAGCCAAGCAATTTTTGTGTCCCACTCCTTTCCATGAGGGAAACAGGCAATGCTGTGGACTTTCTTCTACCCACTTACACAGGGTCTATTACAGGGGTGGGTTTCTGCCAGTTCTAACCTCTTCTATCTACAGTGCTGTTTAGAACCGGTTCCAGCTCCCTCTCTCCGCCCGTCCGGACATCATCAAGATGAAGAGCGAGAGGAGGAATTCTTGGAGTTGAAGTCCACAAGGCTTAAAGCTGTCAAGTTTGAACACCTCTGGTTTTTTTTGTAAAGGGTTAGGGATGCAAGGGTCTTGTAACTTGACAGCTTTAAGACTTGCGTGCTTCAAATGCCAGTTTCTGAGCCAACATTTTGGTTGCTAAGCAAGAGCATTGTTAAGTGAGTTTCACCACATTTTACAAGTTGGCCACGCCCACCCAGTCACATGGCCAGCAAGCCACTTCCACAAAGAAGGTCACACCTACAAAAGAGGTTCTAAAAATTTTTGAAACCCACCACTCATCTATTCCCCCCCAAAAAAAACCTACGAACAATGATAAAAATATTACCAAAAGAGAGTAAATTGAGTTGTAGAAAGGCAGACCTGTATCTACAGATTATATAGATTAACAGCGTTGGAAGTGACCGTGTAGGTCATCTAGTCCAATCCCCTGCCCAAGTAGGAGACCCTACACCATTTCTGACAAATAGCAATTCAATCTCTTATTGAAAGCTTCCAGTAATGAAGCTTCCACAACTTCTGAAGGCAACTTCTGTTCTATTGGTTGATTGTTCTCACTGTCAGAATTTTTTCCCTTATTTCTAGGTTGAATCTCTCCTTGATCAGCTTCCATCCATTATTCCTTGTCTGGTTTTCAGGTGCCTTGGAAAATAGCTTGACCCGCTCCTCCCTGTGGCAGCCTCTCAAATACTGGAACTTCTATCATGTCTCCCCTGATTCTTCACTTCATTAGATTAGCCATACCGAGTATTAGCAATCGTTCATTGTATGTTTTAGCCTCCGGTCCCCTAAACATCTTGGTTGCTCTTCTCTGCACTTTTTCTAGAGTCTCAACATCTTTTGTATAGTGTGGTGACCAAAACTGGATGCAGTATTCTAGGTGTGTTCTTACTAAGGCTTTATAGAGTGGTATTAGAACCTTCCTTGATCTTGATTGTATCCCTCTGTTAATGCAATTTAGGATTGCATTGGCTTTTTTGGCTGCTGCAACACATTGTTGGCTCATTTTTAGCTGGTTGTCTACTAAGACTCCAAGATCCTCACACAGTTACTGCGATTCAACCTGGTTTCACCCAGTCTGTATTTGTACTCTGGGTTTTTCTTGCCTAAGTGTAAGACTTTACTTTTCTCTACATCGATCTGGTTTCACCCAGTCTGTATTTGTACTCTGGGTTTTTCTTGCCTAAGTGTAAGACTTTACTTTTCTCTACATCGAATTTTATTCTCTACATTGAATTATCTGCTGCGGACACATAATAAAAAGTATCACAAGGATGTAGAAAGCAAGGTGAGTTGCAGAAAGGCGGGCCAGTGCTTGCTGTGGGTCAGCGTTTAATCCTTTCATTTATTTATTTTTGTAGGATTCATTGGAAAAGTTAAGCAGGCCAGCTTCTCTGAGAGCGATGTCTAAAATAGTTCAGTACTTAAAGGGTCAAAATGGATTATCGTCTCCGTTCATCTAATAAGTAATGTTTTTGCCAAACAAAACCAATTCCCAATAAATTCTCGCTGTATTTATGTGCAACGATTTGATTTAGAGGCCTGTGGGGAGACACCATTTGGTAGCTCAGGAACGTGGAGAGGTAGGTGGTGCACAGCGGAGAGGAAAACTCCTGTGCCAGAAGTGTTACTGTGTCAGGTTGATTTATTGAGTGAGCTTCACTTCACCGAATGTTCCGAGATATTTATTTCCCTAAAGGCTCGGCAAAGATATGAGCAGACCTGCATCCACAGATGTCATCATTGCTCATTTTACCAAGTCATGAAATTTCTCCACTGAAATTTGTCCATCTAAAACTGCGGGAACAGGACAAAGTCAACAGCATTCTTCTCTTCCTGCATCCTTCTGGTTTTAACGGGTGCTTTCAAAACCATCGGCAGACAACTTTGGCGCAGACAAAAGTCTGTCCTGGTTTTGCTTATCAATTATTATACTTGTATGAAAACAGAACAGAACAACAGTGTTGGAAGGGGCTTTGGAAGTCTTCTAGTCCAACCTCCTGCTCAGGCAAGAATGTTGAATGTTGAATGTTGATTTTATTTATATGCCGCCCTTTTCCCCCGAAGGGGACTCAGGGCGGCTCACAACTCAACCAGGGAAGGGGGATACAAACAAGAATTTAAAACGACATAAAAAAACAATGCATGATTAAAACACAACAGTCATACCAATTCGAGACGGGGGCAACAGCTCTTTAGCCCCAGGCCTGTTGGAACAGCCAGGTTTTAAGGGCTTTGCGGAAGGCCTGGAGGGTGGTGAGGGTTCGAATCTCCACAGGGAGCTCGTTCCAGAGGGTCGGAGCAGCCACAGAGAAGGCTCTCCTCCGAGTAGTCGCCAGTCAACACTGGCCGGCGGATGGAATTCGGAGGAGGCCTAATCTGTGGGATCTAATCGGTCTAGTGGAGGTAATTGGCAGCAGGCGGTCTCTCAAGTACCCAGGTCCAATACCATGAAGGACTTTATAAGTGACGACTAGCGCCTTGAAGAAGCCCTATACCATTTCTTACAAATGGTTGTCCAATCTTTTCTTTAAAAGTGTTGGGGCTTTCACAACTTCTGGAGGCAAGTCCTTCCACTGATCAATTGTTCTAATTGTCAGGAAATTTCTCCTTAGTTCTATGTTTCTTCCCTCCTTGATTAGTTTCCATCCATCGCTTCTTATCCTGCCCTCAGGTGCTTTGGAAAATTGCTTGATTCCTTCTTCTTTGTGGCAACCCCAGAGATATTGGATGTTTCTTGTAAAATTTGGATGGATGATGTTAGAAATCTTAGAAGAGAACTCCTACTGCTAAAAATTGAATCCTTGGCCTCTTCTATGTGCAATACTGTAGAAGAAGTCCCCCCATTTCTGATCTGGCCTGTGAAATAAGATGTTTCTGATGTTGGAGCATTCACAACTTCTGGAGGCAAGGTGTTCCACTGATTCATTGTTCTAACTGTCAGGAAATTTCTCCTCAGTTCTAAGTTGCTTCTCTCCTTGATTAGTTTTCACCCATTACTTCTTGTCCTACCTTCAGGTAGCTTTGGCAAATAGCTTGACCCCTTTTCTTTGTTGCAGCCCCACAAATATTGGAACACTGCTATCATGTCACCCCCTAGTCCAGTGGTTCTCAATCTGTGGGTGGGGACCCCTTTGGGGGTCAAATGACCCTTTCACAGGGGTCGCCTAAGACTATTGGAAAACATATATTTTCAATGGTCTTAGGAACCGAGACACCAATTTTATGGTTGGGGATCACCACAACATGAGGAATTGTATTAAAGGGTCGCGACATTGGGAAGGTTGAGAACCACTGCCCTAGTCCTTTTCATTAAACTAGACATACCCAAAACATTGATGAATTTGCAATAGACTTTCCCTGACAATACAAGTAATCCTCAACTTACAACAGTTCCTTTACAGTGTTCAAAGTTACAATGGCACTGAAAAAAGTTGACTTATGACCATTTTTCACATTTATGACACACCCAGTAACCCCATGCTCATGCGATCAAAATACAGACGCTTGGCAACTGACTCATATTTATGACGTTTGCAGTGTCCTGAGGTCAGGTGATCAACCTTTGCGACCTTCTGACAGGCGAAGTCAAGGGGGAGAGCAGATTCACTTAACGTCCCCCATACTAACTGCAGTGGTTCACTTGGCAAAGTGAACAAGTGAATGGGGGGAAGAAAGAAAGAAACAAAGTGAACGGAGGGAGAAAGGTCAATGTATGTCTCGCTTGCCAACAGAGTATTTGGGCTCACTCATGGTCGTAAGACAAGGGCCACCTCTATACCTGCAGTACTGGAAGTAAACAAAGGTATATCCCAAAACGCAAGGAAGGAAGAAAATTGCTTAAAAACTAAGTACATGAAGAACTTTGGAACTGGACAATTTGTGTGTTCCTGAAGAATGTCCAGCTAGCAATCTCCCTCCCTCCCTCCCTCCCTCCCCCCCCTCTCTCTCTCTCTTATTTGCATTATTTTTGAACCACTTTTTATTTTTCCCATTTTAAGAATACTATATTTGAAGTTTGCCAATGCAAATTTAAAGAGGAGTCACAATTATAATTCTCTTAAATCTTGTGAAATCATAACATTGCTTCTCCCTAAAGTAAGCAATGTCCTCTCCCTGCCTCCCCCCTCTCCCCCCTCTCCCCCCCTCTCCTCCCTCTCTCTGTGTGTGTGTGTGTGTTTCTGTGTGTGTGTGTGTGTGTGTGTGTGTGTGTGTGTGTCCATGTCTTTTAAATTAAGACTCTTCCAAAACTTTTATTTCTCTGGCATCTGTAGTTTGCAAAAAGTAGAGATAACCATGTTATCTTTCTAGCCATGGATTGCACCCTTTAGGAGACTCAAGGATGATGAACTTCCTAGGAATTTTTTAAAAAAACAAATGTTCCAAAGATTGTGAATAGCCCCTGGAACAGATTTTGAGTCAGGTGAGAAAGCGGGAAGAGAGAAAAGAAAAGCAAAAGAAAGAAAGAAATCAGTCCTCCTGGATTCACAGCTAACTTTTGACCATCATCTCTCAGCTGTGACCAGGGGGGCATTTGCCCAGGTTCGCCTGGTGCGCCAGTTGCGGCCCTACCTGAATCGGGAGGCCCTCACAACAGTCACTCGAGCCCTTGTGATCTCTAGGCTGGAATACTGTAATGTGCTCTACATGGGGCTGCCCTTGAAGAGCATCCGAAGACTTCAGCTAGTCCAGAATGCGGCCGCGCGAGTGATCGTGGGCGCACCACGGTTCGCCCACATAACACCGATCCTCCGTGAGCTGCACTGGCTACCTGTTGGTCTCCGGGTGCACTTCAAGGTCCTACTCACCACCTATAAAGCGCTCCATGGTAGTGGATCTGGCTACTTGAGAGACCGCCTTCTGCCAATTACCTCCCTGCGTCCCATCAGATCGCATAGAGTTGGCCTCCTCCGTATTCCATCCGCCAGTCAGTGCCGACTGGCGACTACTCGGAGGAGAGCCTTCTCTGTTGCGGCTCCGACACTATGGAACAATCTCCCCGTGGAGATTCGTACCCTCACCACCGTCCAGGCCTTCCGCACAGCCCTCAAGAACTGGCTAACCCGTCAGGCCTGGGGATAAGTTTACTTTCGCCCCTCCCGAATGCTGAGTGAATGCTGAGTTTTATTGTCTAATTTACTTTGTGCACATTTCTTTTTTCGTATTGTCCTACACTCCCCTTCCTTTTTGATTGTAAGCCGCCCTGAGTCCCCTCAGGGAAAAGGGCAGCCTATAAATAAATAAATCCAAAATCCAAATCCAGCTTGAGCAGGCTTCCATTCCTGAAGGCTGTGTTTTACTACAGTGCCTCTTACAGTAGCATGAGAAATAAGACTAGAAAATAAGATTAAGCGTGATTTTCAAGAGTCCCTTCAACGGCAAGAAAGACAACAGGAGGAAGGGGCAGCCAATTAGAAAAGCAAGTCTTGTAATCCATTTATACGAGTGAATGTATTTTAGCTGAATTTTAACTAGGCTAAGATCGTGGGTGCTACAGATGGTAACAAATGCAGAAGCCTATAAATTTTCTTACCAGATGGTGTTATTTTCCTGCCTACCTGCCTCGGTAGGTATCCCAGGCCTTGCAAATATGGCTCTTACCTTACCTTCTCAGGGAGTATCAAATCTATCTTTCTCCTCCTTTATAGGGCTCCTACAAAGATGGGAGGGGGGGTCAAACTATTTCCCAAAGCACCAGAAGGCAAGACAAAAAACAAAAACAGTTCGCACCTATTCGGTAGAACCGGTTCGTCAAATCTACCGAACCGGTTAGAAGAAGTTCCACCAGTGGACCCAGAAAGTAGGCCACACCTACAGAAGAGGTTCCAAATTTTTTTGAAACCCACCACTGGAGAGAAGCAACCTAGAACTAAGGAGAAATTTCCTAAGTGTGAGAGCAATCAACCTTCAGAAGTTGTAAGTGCTCCATCTCTGGAGACTTTCAAAAAGAGACTGGACTGCCATTTGTCTGGAATGGTATAGGATCTCCTGCTTAAACAGGCTTGGGCTAGAAGACCCTTCTAGTCCCTTTCAACTCTGATGTTCTATGTTCCATGTTCTATGTTCATCCTCCCTGCCCTGTTGATGCCTAGGGAGCCAATCCTGCTTGACAAGGAACTGGGAAGGAATGACAACTATAAAACACGGAGCTTGAGAGTTGGCTCAGTCCCCCCAAATAATAATAAAATATCTCTTCCGCAGGAGATGACAACTATTTCGTCTTCTAGTCATCTTCTCATGGAACGTCCAAATTTGAATCACCATCTCCTTCTCAACCCATTCGTTGCTATCACCACCTCCAAATGTCATCTACGTGGGTTCATGGATATATTCAAAAGAACCTGAATCGAAGCCACGAATTAAACGTTATTCCATACAGGGAAATGAAAAGGATGAAGTTCTTGGCATTTGTTTGCTCTCCAAGCTTGTCCCAATTTAGTTTCTGAACGTTTCATTACCAGGCTAGGTAACACCATCAAGCCGAGTTTTCTTGTCCTCTTTCGCTTACCTATGTCTTGTGGGCCCGTTGTGGTCAGTTGGTTGTGTGATTGGTTGTTCGTTTGGAGCTATATTGGTTGTTCGTTTGGAGCTATATTTAAATTTAGTTTAGTTTATTGTCATTGCACATTGTACAATGAAATTAAGTGCCGCCTTCAGTGTATATTATCACTATAAAAATAAAAACACAAAGAGACATCCTTCACATGCTATATAATTGAAACTGATATTGCATTAATATTGCACTATACAGTAGAATTCAGTATAGTTACTGCCCTGGGATAGAAGCTGTTTTTCAGCCTATTTGTCCTTGTTTTTATTGTCCTGTACCATCTGCCAGATGGTAATAGTTCAAAAAAAGGGTGTCCAGGATGAGATGGATCTTTGAGAATGTTTTGAACTTTCTTAAGGCAGTGGGAGCTATAAAGCTCTTCCAAAGAGGGGAGAGGGCAACCAATGATCCTCTGGGCAATGACGTTGACCCTCTGGAGTGCTGTCCTATCTACCACTGGGCAATTGGCAAACCATATGCAGGTGCAGTAAGTTAAAATACTCTCCATGGTGCAGCGGTAGAAGGTCACCAGCAGTTTTTCATTCAGTTGTTTCCTGAGAAGTCTCCGGTAATATAATCTCAGGCCAGTGGTGGGTTTCAAAAAATTTTGGAACCTCTTCTGTAGGTGTGGCCTGCTTTCCGGGTCCACTGTTGGAACCTCTTCTAACCGGTTCGGTAGATTTGACGAACCGGTTGTACCAAATAGGTGCGAACTGGTAGGAACCCACCTCTGTCTCAGGCCCTTTTGACCAATGCTGCAATGTGAGTGCCCCAGGTCAGGTCCTCTTTTGTGATAACACCAGTGGTAGGATTCAATTTTTTTTACTACCAGTTCTGTGGGCATGGTGTGGCTGGATGGGCGTGGTGTGACTTGGTGGGCGTGGCTTAGTGGGCATGGCGGGGGAAGGATACTGTAAAATCTCCATTCCCTCCCCACCCCAGGGGAAGGTTATTTCCCTATTTCCTCCCAATCAGCTGGGACTTTGGAGGCAGAGAATAGATGGGGGTGGGGCCAGTCAGAGGTGGTATTTACCAGTTCCCCGAACTACTCAAAATTTCCACTATTGGTTCTCCAGAACTGGTCAGAACCTGCTGAATGCCACCTCTGGATAACACCCAGAAACGTAAAAGTGGCCACTTGCTCCTCTCGGTCTTCATTGATAAATTCTGATCAGTGGATTGGTTCTCTTGTTGATTGACATATATAAACTAAAGAGGAATAGGACAAGAAAATCCTATTGATCATGTTAATAAAACATTCAGAAACGAAATTGAAACAATTCAGAGAGCAAACCATTGCCAAAATCTAGAAGCTGAGCTACAAGTATTCTCTATTATTTGAAAGAATGAAGTTCTTTCCTAAAGTAATTTTTACATGGCCATGTAAAAAAAAACACAACCTTAATTCAACAGGAATCTCATTTCTCGGAAGAATAGCAAAATTGCTTAAACTACCAATTTGAAGGCAAGTACATTCAGATATTTACCAAATGTATTTTATGGTTTGTCATGGTACAGGAGATTTGTAGAGGCCCATCAAGTGAAACTTAAGTTTAGCACCTCCTGACAGCCGATCCTGTCTTATTTAAATATGTTAATATTTCTCATTATGCAATTAACAATAACCTTCATTCATTTGTGAAAAACATTTTGCCAAGCATGCACATAAAAAATTAGCAAGTGAAGCAAAATCACCTTAATTTGCTTTGGACCAGCAAATAACCAACTAATTTGCAGAAATCCCTGCCAAGCACTCATATTAAATGCTTCATGCTTATTTTATGACCTCTGCTGCACCTCTCTTCCCAAACCCTGAATCATATGATCATTAACATATTGCAAGGTCTGAAACTTTTATTTTTTACATTCTTTAATTAATGCCTGTTTATAGAGGGCCATTGGACTTCAGATCTAGTTAATGAAACTTTCCTTCCCTGGAGCCCAATAGAAAGCTTTCTCCTCTGTTGTTTTAGTAGCTTTTTTTCCAACTGTTTGTTTATACACACTTAATTGATCTCTTTAGTCCCAAAAGCATTTCAGAGACACAACCTGTTCCAAGGCAAGCTTACAACCCCCCTCCTCTTCTTTATTTTTATAAAAGCCCTGATTGCCCAAGGTTATCAGTTTTAATTTGAAAGTTGAAGATTCAGCTTTATTTACACTGTCGAAAAGACAAAATTGATATGGGCCCCAAAGAATTCTGGTTTCACACAGTGGCTACGAAATGCGCACTGTATGTAATTATTCCGATGTAGAAGCACAGTAATTACTAAACGCCCCTATGTCTTGTTTTACTGCATTTAAGGAAGCCACTCTTCATAACAAGTTGGAAATAAGAACAAATCAGACTGCCAATGCATGAAATTTTCACGGCTCTTCAATTTACATTTTACATATTCCCTGCCACAAGACTCTCTGCTATACTATTCTCCTTTATTTCCCCCTTCCTAGCGTAATTAAATTTAAAAAAAGTAATTGAATGGTGTTGCAATGTCTTAATCACATAGACAAACAGCTTTACAACAGCTTACACCATTTGCCACATGGGGCAATGCCATGACTACACTGGGCTTGAAAGGCAGGAGACCGCATCATGGCAAGTAGGAAAAAGGCTGAGATATAGTAGCTGGGCTATAAACATGGAGAAAGTCATCCACCGATTCTCTTTAGAATTTAGAATAGCAGAGTTGGAAGGGACCTTGGAGGTCATCTAGTCCAACCCCCTGCTTAGGCAAGAAACCCTACACCACTTCAGACAAATGGATATTCAACATCTTCTCAAAAACATCCGGGGCTTCCGGTTAGGACCTTTGTGGCTCCAAGGTCTTTTCTTTTCTGTGGGAAACGGGTCCAAATGGCTCTTTGAGTGTTTAAGTTTGTCGACCCCTGCTCTAGACTAGCCAAACCCAATTCCAGCAACCTTTCTTCATATGTTTAAGTCTCCAGGCCTTTAATCATCTTAGTTTCCTTTCTCTGCACATTTTCCAAAGTCTCAACATCTTTATAATTATAACCTGTAGTTATGAGCAAAGCTTTGCTTCTCTGGATTGCTCAGGAATACAAACCATTGCATCAACAAGTAAATCGAACTCACAGTTAACAATCTGATGTATGAACCAAGGCATGAAAAAGTCACATTTCAAACAGCCTTCAGATTAGCCACAGAAGGATAACAAACGTTCATTCAAAATTAGTTTCCATGCCATTGGGAAGAGAGGATTTTAGGCTTCTGCTTTAGAACCAACTAATCTTTGGTTCCACGAAGGAAGCTTTTTTAAAAAAAAAAACGAAGAAAGAAATCAATTAAATGAGATAATTTCCATAACAAAGTTAATGAGTAGATCTGGTAATATTTAATGTATCAGGTTAAGTAAAGAATAGCGAGGACATTCTGTGCAACCTGAAGACAAAGAGAATCCCTGGAGAAATCTTTATTGTGCAAATTATTCACTCATTCCAAGCGTTACCTGGTAAATTCAGACCTCGTCAGCTAAAGGGGACAGATTTAATGATTGGCAACGCACGGTGCCTCCATGGAAAAGCCAACCATCCAAGGTATGCTTCTAGAGCAGCAGTCACCAATTGGTGGTCCATGGACCACTGGTGGTCCGTGAGAACATTTTGGTGGCCTGCAGAAAATTTATTTGCATTTTTTTACATTGCCCTAAATTAGGGGGTCCTCAAACTACAGCCCTTGGGCTGGATACGTGCAATGAACATGCATGTTGATGCAGAGAGCCTCCTCTTTCAGGGTCTTTTTGTGCAGGTTAAGATTAAGATTAAGATTAAGATTTAATTTATTTGTATGCCGCCCTTCTCCGGGAGGGACTCATGGCGGCGACCAACTCAAAAGGGGAAAAGGGGATACAAACACAATACACGTAATTAAAATACACAAGAGTCATACAGCCATACAGGTCGAGAGGGGAGGGGAACTCATCAACTCCAGGTTGGAGGGGGGGGCAGAAATTCTGACTTGGGGTCTGTTACAGTCTCTTGGTGTGGGGCTTTGGGCAAAGGCTGGAGGGAAGTGCCACTGGTGGCAAAGAGCCAGATGGCCTCGTTCCAGTGGGACTGCATCATGGCCTGGAACTGGCTGACCATCTCAGTCCAGTAAGCCTCCAGGCACTGGCATCTGGCCTTGCACTCCTGCAGGTCTTCCCTCTGCTTGGAAAGCCTATGCTCATAGTCCTCAGCAGTGGTGGGTTTCAAAAATTGTTTGAACCTACTCTGTGGGTGTGCCTTCTTTGTGGGAGTGGCTTGCCGCCCATGTGACCAGATGGGAGTGGCTTGCCGCCCATGTGACCGGATATGAAGATGCTGACAACACTTGTCAGAACCACCTTAAATTACCTCACATACAGCGCTGGCATGCAGAAGAATATGATCTAAATTTGTTTTTTAAAAGGCATCTTTGGTTTGCGTTAAAACAACTTCAACACACGCAATGTTCTGATTGCACCACAAACGCAGTAATCATCCTTATCTTTCACAGAGGCACTGAGTTTTATAAATAGGAGCATGATAGTGTAGAATAATCATATCCAAGGACCAGTGGTGGGTTTCAAAAAAGTTTGGAACCTCTTCTGTAGGTGCGGCCTGCTTTCCAGGTCCACTGGTGGAACCTCTTCTAAGCGGTTCGGTAGATTTGACAAACCGGTTCTGCCGAACTGGTGCGAACCGGTAGGAACCTACTTCTGGTCCTCAGTGAAGTAATTTGATTTTGATTTAATTTGATTCAGTTTGTATGCCGCCCTATTCCCGAGAGACTCAGGGCGGCTAACAATCAGAAAGGGGAAGCGGGGTACAGAATAAAAATAAAAAGACGGACAGTTTAAAAACACACAGCAGTCGTAACCTCGGCTGGGGCTGAAAGATTTAACTGCCCCAGGCCTGCCGGAACAGCCAGGTCTTGGTAGCTTTGTGGAAAGCCGGAAGGGTGGTAAGGGTCTGGATCTCAACAGGGAGATCGTTCCAGAGGGCCGGAGCAGCCACAGAGAAGGCCCTCCCCCGAGGAGTTGCCAGTCGACACTGGCTGGCAGATGGAATTTGGAGGAGGCCTAGTCTGTGGGATCTGATAGGTCTTTGGGAGGTAATCGACAAGTACCCAGGTCCGATACCATGAAGGGCTTTAAAAGTAACAACTAGCACCTTGAAGCGTGTCCGGAGACCAATAGGCAGCCAGTGCAGCTCGCGGAGGATAGGTGTAACGTGGGTGTACCGAGGTGCACCCATGATCGCTCGCGCGGCTGCATTCTGGACAAGCTGGAGTCTCCAAATACTCTTCAAGGGCAGCCCCATGTAGAGCGCATTACAGTACTTCTGCTGAGCCTCCTTCTCGGTCATATCCAATTTGAACTGAGCCAGCTGTTTTGCCAACTTGTCATGGGGCTGCTTACCTCCAGCAACTGCTTCCTGTTGGGGCCCTAAGGAGCCCTGGGGGACAGGCGGACAGTGGCGAGTAGATGCTGGCAAGGTGCCATTTGACGTGAGTAACATCAAGTTGGCCACACCCACCCAGTCACATGGTCACCTAGCCACGCCCAGCCAGCCAGCCATTAGGCATGTCATATTAGTGGTCTGTGGGATTTAAAATTATGAATTTAGTGGTTCCTGAGGTGCAAAAGGTTGGGGGAAGGCTTAAGTTTCCTGACATTTCCCCCTTGCTGGAGATTGTTACAGACTCCGGCAATTTCTTCGTTTCAACCTGCCCCCTTCCAAACTCAAAAAGGAAGCAAAGCCCAACTCGATTTTCTGGTTGTTTAAAAACAAGTCACCCATAGGTGAAAGCAGGGGATAATCACCCAGTCATCATCGCACCGATCTATAGGGGCTTGGTTGGGGCTCAAATGAGAAGGAGGGAAGCGGCGACGCCGAAGGTTTGCAATCCTGTGAGTGGTAAACAGAATCTGTGGAGCAGATAAAATTTTAAATGGCACAATGCAATTAAAGCTGAATTCAATTTCAGCACACCCCTGTCCATCTGCCAGAGCGAAACAAAAGGGGAGACGCGCCATTATGACTGAATCCCTGCTCTTGTTAATTTGCTTGCTGAGAGATTTCAATTTCTAGGAAGTGCACAAATTAGTGTTCAGCCAGAGGAGTAGATCCTGAAGAACGTCAAAGCAGATGGTGAAAATCTGCCCTAATCAAGTGGCTAAAGCTTTTTTTTTCTTTTTTTTCTTTTTCCTCCTGCCTGATTAAGGTATTTTAATCCTTCCCCCTTGCCTGTTTTAAAACAAATATTCAGCAAGGCTCAAACATTCATTTTTAATAAGCAGGAATAAAACTGTGGGGTTGTTTTTCCGGCACAGAGAAATAAATTGCTCGTCTTCTCCTTGTTATTTCCACCAATCTGCAACAAGGATAACTGGTTGGATGGATTATTTTACTTCTTTACTGGGATTTTAATTTCAAATGCATTTTAATTTCAAATGCATTGAGCTTGGGTTAGACATCCAGTGGAAACACTGCCGTCTCTGTTTTATCATAAGGGAAGGAAGTACACTAGAAGTCCCACAGCAAACTGTTTTCTGTAGCAATTGTGGATCTACTTACCTGGAAGTCGTTGCCATTGAATTCAACAGGATTTAACATGCACAGGATGAAGCAGTGAGTCTTGAAGAAGACAATAGCTACATCATATTGCCCAAATCAGCAGAAAAGATAAGTTAATAAGCATCCACTGAAATGATTTCTAAGACAGATACCATAATATCAGTGTCCACAGTATTCTGTCTTCATAAAATGATTCATTTAGAAATACTGAATCGGAAGAAATGGGATACACGCTTCCAACTGTTGCTGTGAGGCTTAATCCAGTCAATTAAAAATTAAGAGTGCTTACATTATCAACCTACAATCTTTTGTGAAACGGAATTTATTCCTATCTGCGATTGCAGAAACAGATGTTCACAGATTAGGGCAAACCAACTATTCTACAGTTGAAAACCCCAAACAGAAATTCCAAGAGTTGGGATAATATAAGCTCAGCCTCGAAGATGTAACTCTGGTTTAAAACTTACTTCAGTTCGGAACTCAACATCTGGCTTCCGTAAATCTGTATATAGTTTATTGCGCCATTGTAATATGACGGAAAACAGTGATTTACTACACCCGGTTGTCACAAGAGAATGCAAAGGAAGGCCAAGGATGGTGCAATAAATTTTATTGTAACTTTTGTAACAACTTTATACGATAAGTTTATCTGAAAATTGTCAAGGCCAAAACCAAATCTATTGCTGTGTAAGAATCCTGTTTGATCTGCCGTTTTAAGGGAAGGAGGGATTTGATGTCCTTCTCGGGTTGTTAGTTTACAAAAAGGTTGGAATTTTCCCATTTCATACCGTTAGATACTCAGATCTTTTGTCTAAAGAAAAAGTGGAGAGCAAATACTGCTGATGGAGAATTAAGTAAAACTGGAGGGATGGTGAAGCCAGAGTTTGTATTATAAATAAAATATATATATAATTATAGTTTGAAAGGTGATTCTTCTGCATTTTAACCCATAATAGCATTAGCTGTGGATTTGCACCAAGCTACAAATACATCATTAGTCAGGAAAAGACTGTGATTAACTACTACCCCAAACAAAGTGCTATCATCCAGCATGTTTTGCCTGGCCTACCCAGAAATAAAATGCAGCAAATGAAAGATACATCAAACTTGGAGATGGCTTGTATGGAGTTCCAAATTGAAAAACAATAACCTTTATAACGTGGGAGGATAATTTTAGTAATATTGAAAACACTGACAGCAAAGAGACTTACCCTAGAAAACCCCTATTTTAAGTTTTAAGGCCTCCAAGGGTGTGTCATGTCATAACTCTTCATCTTCAAACTAATTGAACATCCTTGCATTCAAACTAAGAGTTTTTTCCCAAAGAGATCTCCAGTTTTAGTTAGTTACCTAACAAAATATATTTGAAAGACAAGCTAGTTGACTTCTTTGGCACTTCAGAATCTGAGGTTATTCATGGATTTCATTTATTTGTCCTTCAAGACCTAATAGGATTGGTTTTGCTATTCTAGAATCTACGTTGGCAGTTTAGCATTAGTAGAAAGTTTTTACGCAAATCAGAACAACATTTTTTTTACTGCTCCATGCTTTCTTTGCTTCTTTTTCAATAAAGTTGAACAAAATTAAAACTTTGCAAAGAGTAAAGAATCATTTCAATGAATTTTTTCCCTAGGAGAATTAATGCAACAATGCAAGATATTTACATTGATGAATATCTGTGTTTCCTTCAAGATCAGAAGTGGTATTCAGCCGGTTCAGACCGGTTCACTCTAACCTGTTGTGGCCCAGCAGGAGCCATTGGAGCTGCCGATGAACTCCGATAGCGAGGAAACCTATGAGTCTGCTATGGAAGATGTGGAGGACCCTGGACAGGGTTCAGACTCAGAGCAGGGACCAGAGAGGCTGGTTGGCCACCAGGAGTTGCCTGACGCATGGAGCAGTGGGGAAGATCAAAGGGAGTTTGTCCCTGACGCCAGACAACAGAGGGCGGAGAAACGGAGGCAGCAGTTACGGAGACAGACTCATAAGAGATAATCAAGCCCAGGTGGTTGTGGCTTGGCCCCTCCCAATACAGTATATAAGAAGAGACTTTGGGAGGAGTCCTTTTGCAGGACACAACCATTCGTAATAATCTGGAGAACTCCTTGTCTGGTCTGCCTTGTGTTCCCGTGTCTGTTGGAGTCTGGGTTGCTGCCAACGTCTTGCCAGTGAGTCGTGTCTGGGCTTTCAGCCAACAGGATTATAATTGCTATGAATAAAGAGTGGCAAACAGCTAGGCCTGTGTCTGCGTTCATTATCGGATGGAGGCAGGCAGAACATAACCGGTAGTGGAAATCGCTCACCCATCCTGGCTCTATGCCATGCTATTTAGGCACGTTTTCAAGCCACATGCATGATTAAAACGCATGTATGGAAGGCTTGAGTGTGGACAGGGCATGTATGAGTGTGGACAGGGCGTGCGCATGTGAAGTGAGAGTGCTAGTGCATGTGCTCACATTTGTGAACCAGTAGGGAAAGTAAGTGAATACCACTCCTGCTCAAGATGTTTTCATTCTGCTTTGTGCCTTAGAACAGATAGGTCATGAACTTCAGTTTTTCTGAATCTGGGGAGCTTGGCTAATAATTTCTGTTTTCTGGCTAACTTTTTTTTAACAGCTTGGTGGATCTTCTCTTGACTACCATGTTTCCCTGAAAATAAGACAGGGTCTTATTTTCTCCCCCCCGCCCCCAAAAAATAAGCACTTGGTCCTATTTTTGGGGATGTCTTATTATTTTTGAGGTGTGGGAGGAGACTAGCTAGTCACCTCATGGCTGCTGCTGTGTTGCAATATTTTGGGGAGGGCTATTTTAGTGCATGCTCTCAAAAGCCTGATTAGGCTTATTATCCAGGGAGGTCTTATTTTCAGAGAAACAAGATAAGTAAAGCCAAGTTAAGCCAAACCAAATTAATAAAAATTAATACTGCAAACATTTCAATGATTCTCGATCCATCCCTCCTTTAAAATTGCCAGAAATTTTACATTTTTACTCAACTTTAGAAGAATGCATCATCAGATTCTTTGGATATCAATTTGTCTCTACTGTCTATAGTAAATGGAGAACTATTATAAGGTTTTTTGAATTGAAGATGTTCATTTCTTTTGCGGATCTTAAAATCAGGGAACAAAAAAAATGTCTCTATTGGAGACAAAAGCAAACATATGTATTTATTAATGTTTGCATTTAACACGTTTAGGCCTCCCAGAATTATTTAGCGCAAAGAAGAAATAGAAAACAAACCAACAGTTATACAATATATTAATGCCGTCAGCCTCTCGGCTTTGTAAATGGCATTGTGATAATCCACATTTGATTAAAAAGTAAAGCTACTATGATTTTATTATAGAAAAAGTAAGTATGATGATAGAACGAAGGGATTAAAAATAAATTGTACATGTTTTAATTTGTCTTGGAGAGAGGATTATTTTCATTTGTTAGGGGGGAGGAAACAGATTTCAACCCATAAAAATGGGGTTGTGTATTTTATTTTAAGGACTCGTGAAATCATATCAACAAGGAAAGGAGGGAATCAAGCATATTTCTTAAATATTTTATATCTCATGTTTTCTCCAAGAGTACAAGGTGACGCATACTTTTATTTATTCATTTACTTATTAGAATTTCTCAACTGCACTAAATCTATGGAAAATGTGCATCGGTTACTAATTAAAAAGAAGTATCTTTCATCAACATAAATGTAAACAAATCAACATCAATGCAAACACAGTAATCCCTTTTAATCAACTAAGCTTCCATCTATGTCTGGTTTTAAAAAAAAGCTGGTTTGCAAATTCTCTGAAAGTATCAAGTTCAAAGACCTCTCTCTTTTTTCCTCACAACACACTCCTAGGAGTTGGTTAGGTAGAGAGTAAGTGTGACTCTCTCCCAATGAATTTCCAGCACTAAGAGGGAATTTATTTTATTTATTTGTTTTGTCAAGCATGTATTAGATAACATATATAAGTATTAACATGATTTTGAACACAGGAAATAGATGCAAATAAAAGGGAATATTAGGAAAGGGACGGTAGGCACGCTTATGCACTCCCCTTATGGACCTCTTAAGAATGGGGTGAGATCGACAGTACACAGTCAAAGGTTAAAGTTTTGGGGGTTTGGGGAAGAAACCACAGAGTCAGGTAGAGCATTCCAGGCATTGACCACCAGGGATGTGCAGTCAGGGGAGGCAGGGGAGGCAGAGACTCACCACTGTCATCATGAAAAGAAAAAAATAAGTAAAAGGAAAGAGCTGAGGTCTGGCTGAGCTAGTTGCTGCCAGAGTCACCATGGATGACTCTGCTTAGTGCTTAACTGTTTAAAAAAGTGCCCTCTACAGGAGGAGGTGGGAGAACGACGTGCGGAGCTTTCGGCAAAGGCTGGCGGGAAGTGCTCTCCCTCCCCAAGTGTAGTTTGATTGCAGGCAGAGCCACAATGTCTTTTCAAACCTGTAATCAAACCTGTGGTCTCTCTGACTCCCTCCAATCCAACTTTGTGTGTGTGTGTGTTTGTGTGTATGTTTGTGTGTGTGTGTGTTTGTTTGAGAGAGAGTTTGTTTGAATGAGAGAGGGAAGGGGGTAGGAGAGATAGTCCAATCCAACTTTTGTGTGTGTGTGTGTGAGAGAGAGAGAGAGAGAGAGAGAGGGAGGGAGGGAGGGAGGGAGAGAGGGAGGAAGGAGGGGAAGGGAGAAGAAAAAGAAAAAGAATGAAGGAAACTTATTTAGCAAAGGAGAAAAACAAATGCTGTCGCTTTAAATCGGAACTGAGCATGCCTGGCTCTGCAGCTAAGTAGGGAATGGAATGGAAAGGAAAGCTGAACATGAAAGTGAAAACTCTGTACCCTAGGTTGCAAAAAAAATTAACAGAAGGACCTTGACCCAGAAGAAGTCTATGAAGATTCTCAATCATCCAGATCATGGTTGTCCCAAAGGTGATTTTCCAAAAGGCAACTGGACTTTCTTTTTTAGTGTTTTCTTTCTTTCTTGAAATGTTTCACTATTCCTCCAAGAAGCTTCTTCAGCTTCTTTTCTCAAGGGGAAAAAACCCTCCAAGAAAGTCCAGTTGCTATTTGGAAAAAGCACTTTTGGGACAACCCAGAAGAAGGCTACGTCTACCTTTAGCCATAGGTTCCTAAGGTCTATTGTTGTTGTCCAGTTTCTCCACTGCTGCTTCTGATCCTTTCTGTTGGATGAATCAACAAATGCACCAAGGCTTTATGCATCTGGAACAGGGATAGGTTGCTACAGGTTCACCCAAGTTCGGGAGAACCCATAGCTAATGTTATGGCCGGTTTGGAGAGCCTCCAAATCTCACCCCTGGCTGGCCTCACCCCACCCACCCCACCCCTCCCAGGAGTCTTCACGCAGCCCATTTTGGATGCAAGGTAGTTGCATGGCCCATGTGAAGGCTCGAGGAGGGGGAAAATGGGACTCCTGGAAGTTCTGGAAGGCCAGAAATGGGCCTGTTTTCAGATGGCCTCCAGAGCCTGGGGAGGCAGTTTTCACCCTCCCAGAGGCTCAAGGAAAACTTCCAGAGCCTGGAGAAGGCAAAAACGCTCTCCCCCCCCCCCCAGCTGTGGTGCAGGAGGCTGAGTAGGCCACGCCCACCATGGCCACGCGCACCCAGCAACTGGGCAGTGGACCGATTGCTGAAATTTTTGAAGCCCACTCCTGATCTAGAACTTGAGAAACTGAATTCTGAGTTGACTTTTTTTTCTCCCTACTCTTTTATGGTGGAATGCTGAAAAGTCTATTCATTATCAATCACACTGATGCTCTTTACTACTTGTTAGAAATTTTACAGCTGGTGCTACAAAAGCAGAATTATGTTTCGCAAGTGATCAGGAGAGCTAAAAAGATAGACATTAGAGGGAAGAGGTAAATATATGGATATTCGCAAATACACTTCTTCATTAACAGCTGAATTGGCTGTTGTATTTACAATACAAAAAAAAAGTCATTCCGTATTTTATCTCCAAACTATCCTTCTATGACCAGAAACTGGTTACAGGAGAAGAGCATCTAAATAACACAGAAAACGGTTACTTATTGAGCATTAATCTTCCAGTTGAGCATGCATGGAAATTCTTCCTAGTTTCTGGCAGATATATAATAGAGATACACACTTTTGCTGCCCTTGACACAACAGGTAAGTGAATGGAGATGAGATACAAAACTGTGTTTAAAATTCCCAATCATATTTTGTCAAATTGTTTTTAAAACAATGCTGAAGTTTTTTTTTCTTTTTAAAAGACAGGGACGAAGAGTGAAGCTCCTAAGCGTCCGTGGGAATTCATTATCTGGATATAAAATCTTTTAGGACAGATAATTTTCCTCTGTTAAGTTGAGGATAGTTTTCTTAGTGAAATTCTCACGGAAACAGATCAAGAAAGCAGCTTGGGAGTTAGTTATTAATAAAAGTTGCAGCCTAGTGAACCCCATTCAACCACTTTGTTATTCTACTATTTCTAATAATAGTGAGCTCTTATTTAATGACCGGAAGATTTCTTTTTTTCCCAGTAACAGCAGTTGTGCATCCATCAACAAGGCGTGTAATAAACCATCAATGCAAACCATAATGGAAAAAAAAATACCAGAACATAAATCCAACCCCAAATTATAAGTCCTTACAAACAGAAAATTAGCATTGCTATCTAATAAACAACAGTCAATTTAGAATCACCAAACCAGCAAAGCATGCAATTCCACAGAATCACAAATATTGATAAAATATTTTGATTGAATGGAAATCTCTAAAATAATTAAACAGAAGTGTCAATATGTCACCTTCATAGCTAAGGACCAGATCTTATAGCTTTGGTCAGTTTCTACCACTACATCCAAACCAAACTAAATATGTTTTCTGAAGTTTTTCCAAAGAAACTAATCAAGGAGAGAAGCAACGTGGAATTAAGGAGAAACTTCTGAACAGTGAGAACAATTAACCAGTGGAATAAAAGTTGCCTCCAGAAGTTGTGGGTGCTTCATCACTGGAGGCTTTTAAGAAGAGACTGGACAGCCACTTGTGTGATATGATATAGGTTCTCCTGCTTGAGCAGGGGGTTGGACTAGAAGACCTCCAAGGTCCTTTCCAAATGTATTATGTTTCAGCTTGTTAAACATATTAAAACCGACCAATTTTCCAGAACTGTTTCTTAGCATGGAGGCCACAAAGAAGCACAGCCACATATATCTATGAGGTTCTAACACATGTGGTTAATAACTAACAATTGTTTGAGGACATCCTTCAGTAAGAGCTAAGATGGACTAAGAAGATGGGATGGACTTTATAGTGGGAGGATGTGTTTCATCCTTTCTCCCACAACAGAAATCGTGGAAGGAACCAGTCAAGACCTATCACAACTGAAACTTCTTGTTGTTGTTAGTTGCAAAGTCATATCCGACCCATTACAACTCCATGGACATGTTCCTCCAGGCCTTCCTGTCCTCTACCATCTTCTGGAGTCCATTCAAGCTCACTCCGACTGCTTCGGTGACTCCATCCAGCCACTTCATTCTCTGTCGTCCCCTTTTTCTTTTGCTTTCCATCTTTCCCAGCATTAGGCTCTTCTCGAGTCAAATAAGTATAATCTTTATTGTCATTGTACTTAAATACAACGAAATTGGTTTTAACCTCACTGGTGCAAAATTATAACAGAAAGAAAAAAAGAAAGAAAAAGAAAAAAAACTAGCGTGTGCACGGAGTGATTGTGGTTGTATTTAAAAGTCTCACAGCGCAAGGATAGAAACTATCTTTAAACCTGTTTGTTCAGCTGGTTATACTTTTATGCCTTCTGCCTGATGGTAGAAGTGCAAAGAGACTGTGACCAGAGTGTGAATCATCTCTGTGAGTCCTTCCTTCTCATTAGGTGACCAAATTATTTGAGTTTCCTCTTCAGGATCTGGCCTTCTAAAGAGCAGTGAGGGTTGATCTCCTCTAGGACTGACCGATTTGATCATCTTGCAGTCCAAAGGACTCGCAGGAGTCTTCTCCAGCCCCACAGTTCAAACGCCTCAATTTTTTGATACTCGGCCTTTCTTATGGTCCAACTTTCACAGCCATCCATTGCAACTGAAACTAGGATAAATCAAAAGACGGGGGGGGGGGGACTGACCTGGCTGCTTGCAAGGAACCTCACAGCATTTGGTTTCACCAAAAAATCTTACACTTATATCAGCATGTAGTCTTTTGTCTTGCATTAGTCCAAGTGATCTAAGGAAATTGGTCCTTAGGGAAGCAACAAAACATCCATAAGTTGTTTACTCAGAATTCTTGATAATACATGAAGAGCAATGTCCTTTTGCTACCATCTGCAAAAATTCCATTCCCCCTTCATCTGATCTCAGGGGGATTTTCAGAGAAAGGTGAGAAGTCTAGGACCCAAAATAAGGCTAGCTTACCTACCTAAAAGTGAAAAGGCAACCCGACAAGATCCACAAAGAATGTAAACTACACAGGGAGGGAGGCCTGAAGGTGTCAATCAATAACAAAACGCAAACTGTCAAGGTTGCTTTGCTAACAAACTGTCACATCAACAATATGCAGTTAATGACTACAAATTAACTGTAAACCAGATGCTTGACACTTTGTTATGACACTTAGCAAGCCAGTTGACATTTGGGGGGATCAAAGCTTCATTAATGACACTTTGTATAACACATACAACCTTTATGCTAATGTCCAAACATTTCTTAAAGTGAGGCTGTGCAAGGGGCAAAATTAGCTTTTCAAACCTAGAAGGATTTCCACAGGTAACTCTTATGGGTGGTGACTCTGTTCAGTCCTTGAGTCCCAAACGACTTTTTTCTTTTAAGGTAATGCTCTACAAATATACTATTTGCACTGTTCTCAAAAGGTTTGATAGAGTCTCCCTGGGTCAGGTGGCCTGTCATAGGAGGCATGACCCATCCCTGTCCTCAAGCTCCTCTGCACATGCGGGACGAGCCTCTTGCAATGGCCACCCTGACCCTGGGCAAACTGGTTGTTAAATTCTCCTCCCCTCCTGCTGTCAAACTGGATCCTGGGCACTGAACTGCAATGGAGAAATAGGCAGCAGAGCGGCTGGCACGAGGGGAAGAGGAGGAGCAGGGAGAAGAATTAAGGAAAGCATCCTTTGCCCATTTCTTCATTGCAGTGCAGTGCCCAGGATCCACTTTGATAGCAGGAGCAGGATATGATTTACTAACCGGTTTGCCCAAATCGGTGCGAACCGGCTGAATCCTACAACTGAATATTTTCCCACAAAGAAAAGTATCAGCTAATCTCTCTGCATTAAGTTAGGAAGTTTAGTTTAGTTTAGTTTAGTTTTATTGGACTTGTATGCCACCCTATTCCCCGAGGGGACTCAGGGCGGCTAACAAACTAAATAGGGGAAAGGGGAAGTACAAAAAAACCCCCGAAAAGACAGACAAATATGAACAGATTAAGAACTCATCAACAGCCGCAACAATTCGAGTGGGGCTGGGAACTCATCAGCCCCAGGCCTGCCGGAACAGCCAGGTTTTAACGGCTTTGCAGAAAGCCTGAAGGGTGGCGAGGGTCCGAATCTCCACAAGGAGATCGTTCCAGAGGGCCAGAGCAGCCACAGAGAAGGCCCTCCCCTGGGGGGCTGACAACCGACACTGGCTAGTTGATGGAATCCGGAGGAGACCGGAGGCAGAGGGAAGAGCTGAATAGTTTTCTGTCTACCCTTTCCATTAAGTTCCTTACTTCCCCCCCCCACCAGATTGTCCTATTTTACAACAGGTACCACCAGCAGTAACATGGCCAGCCTTCAGGTAGACACTCAAAGTCTTACAACTGCAAGGAGTAGCAAATTAAAACAGAGCTCTTCCGGGTGGTGAACCCTAACCCTAATCTTCCTAACCAGTGGTGAAATGCAATTTTTTTTTACTACCTGTGTTCTGTGGGCATGGCTTGGTAGGCATGGTGTGGCTTGGTGAGCATGGCAAGGGATTGATACTGCAAAATCTCCATTCCCACCCCACTCTGGGGCCAGCCAGAGATGGCATTTGCTGGTTCTCTGAATTACTCAAAATTTCCATTACCAGTTCTCCAGAACCTGTCAGAACGTTCTGGATTTCACCCTTCTTCCTAACCTTAACTTCTTGTGGCCAAATGTAAGTTAAAGTTTTTTTTTTCTTTAACTTTTATCAGTGCTCCTTTATTTTATTATAGGCCTTTATGTTTATAGAAGCTTCTAATTAACTTTGCGTGCTGCCTAAAGTATCTTGATTGTGGCGATTCTAAAATCTAATAAACAGAAAGTTTCAACATCTTTAGAGATGGGAATATTTTTGGTGCCATTTACAATGCAAATTCAATCAGAGCGTGGTCCTTTTATCATTGTTTTAGAACGGTTAATTTCGGTCTATGCAACTAGATGAATGTATCCCAATTTACTCTTAGAATAAATATTGGTATTTATTCCACACTGTGTTTAATTTACTTTAGAAATTTAAAATTATGTACTATTAGCTCTGGCAAGAGAAGGCCTGGATACATTAGAGACAAAGTACTAATTCAAGAACTACGTGTTCAGAATAATGTTGATTTCTTTCCCTCCATTAGAATTCATTTGCCTAACACCCAGTTTTTAAAGACAGCTCTATTTTCGTTCTCTTAAGTATGAAAATGACATAAGCTCAATCAAATTTGAATCTGAAATTAACCTGTCATTTTCAGACGCCACTTTTTAGAGGCGAATTTTTAAAAAATGCATTCTCTTTTTAAAAATTTGCTATTGGAAAACTGCCTAATGATCTATGAGGTCTGTTAAGATTTGACAACAGGCTGGTTATTCCTAATAATAAAATGACTAGCCCGCAACAGAATTAAATTCAGGGCAATTCATTGCTCAAGAAAAGCAACCTTATATTTCCTGCCCTATTCAGAATAGTATTTCTTTAAAAAAAAAACCTGCAGATAATTAAGCAGGAAATTTATAAGGAATTTTTGGTAAAATATTTTGAATCTCAGGAAAAGGATGTATATAAATATCTATCTAAGGCAATAAATATTTGATTGTTGTTATTTCCCAACAGATTGCAGCTGCCAGATTAATAGCCATTGCTTTTAACGCCAACTAGAGTGAATAACTTGACCATCTAAAAGCTAACAGATCATTTCTGAATGAGTTAAATGTCCAAATGTTAAGACCTGGCTGTCCCAGCAAGCCTGGGGTTGTTGAGTTCCCCCCCCTACTCGAATTGGTTGTGCTTGTTGTGTTTTTTAAATTGTTTGTATTGTTGTCTTGTTTTTTGTCTTACCTTTTTGTATTTGTTCCCCTCCCCTTGGCTTTTGTTCAGCTGCCCGGAGTCCCTTTGGGAATAGGGCAGCATACAAGTTGAATAAATCCAAATCCACTTGAGAGACCACCTGCTGCCAATTGCCTCCAATAGACCGATCAGATCCCACAGATTAGGCCTCCTCCGAATTCCATCCGCCGGCCAATGCTGACTGGCGACTACCCGGAGGAGAGCCTTCTCTGTGGCTGCTCCGACCCTTTGGAACGAGCTCCCCATGGAGATTCGAACCCTCACCACCCTCCAGGCCTTCCGCAAAGCCCTTAAAACTTGGCTGTTCCGACAGGCCTGGGGTTAAAGAGCTTTTGCCCCCCTCCTCGAATGGTATGGTTGTTGTGTGTTTTTTAAATTGTGTATTGTTATATTTCGTCTTTATTCCCTGTCTGTACTCCCTTCCCTGACCGAATTGTGAGCCGCCCTGAGACCCCTTCGGGGAAAAGGGCGGCATATAAATGAAATAAATCCTAAATCCTAATCCTAAATCCAACTTCTATGTCCGTGATGGCAAACCTATGGCACGCCTGAAACAGGTAGCATGTGAAGCCCTTTCTGCAGGCGCATGAGTACCTAGATCAGTACTACTGTGCATGTGCGCATGCCTCCCTCCGGCCAGCTGATTTTCGGGTCTTTGCTGTGCTTGTGGGAGACACATGCTCATGTGTTTGCGCGCACATGCACGGGGCGGTGGTAACATGCAAATATGTGGGGGGGAGTGCGTGGGGAGCCGTGTGCCACCCGTGCCCTGTTTTTTGTTTCAGGAAGCTTCAGGGAAGCCTGCTAGGCCAAAAATGGGGTGCAGGGGAGTCACGCATATGCGCAGGGGGCAGGGGAGTGTGGGAGGTTGTGTGCACTTGCGCAGGGGGTGGGGAGCATTGCATTATGGTTGTGGACACATGCTGTCGCGCACACACACACAATTTTGGCACACAAGGAGAGAAAGGTTAGCCATCAGTGTTCTATCTGGCTTTTCTTGACTTTAATTCTTACTGGCTTGAATTTCTATCTTGAGAAAAATCTTGTGGAAAAAGCTTTGAACGCTTTAAAAGGCCCCATTACCAGCACGGTTCTTGGATATTCCATATAGAAGGTCACTACAAAAATCATTCATTCATTGCTATCTTTCCAGGTTATTTATTTATTCCTATAACTTCCCTGCTGTCCCATTTCTTGAAACTAAGCAGCTCAAAGATTAAAAACCCAATCAAGTAATACAATTGTAACCAATCATTCAGATATGTTGTTCAAGGAATATGTTCTTAAAGGTAAAAGTTCCCCTCACACATATGTGCTAGTCGTTCCCAACTCTATGGGGGGGTTTGCTCATCTCTGTTTCAAAGCTGAAGAGCCAGCGCTGCCCAAAGACATATCCGTGGTCATGTTGCCGGCATGATTAAATGCCGAAGGGTCACGGAATGCTATTACCTTCCCACCAAAGGTGGTTCCTATTTTTTCTACTTGCATTTTTACATGCGTTCGAACTGCTAGGGTAGCAGAAGCTGGGACAAGTGATGGGAACTCACTGCAGTATGCGGTGCTAGGGATTCGAACCGACAAACTTCCGACCATTCTGATCAACAAGCTCAGCGTTTTAGCCACTGAGCCACTGTGTCCCTTGTTCTTACTCTTCTGCAAATTACTTAAAGAATAGCCAAGTTTTTGCACCATGCTAAAATGCTAGTACGGAGCAGCCCACCCTCCCTGGTCCCTTTCTTGAAGGAAAGGAAAGACCAGACAATATGATTCTGTATGGCCAAAGTTGACTTTGTTGCTTGAAAACAATGCCACAGCCATTTTATATAGATACACAGCTATTACAGGTAATCCTCAACTTACGATCACAAATTAAGTCCAAAATTCTGGTTGCTGAGTGAAACATTTGCTAAGTGAGTCTTGCCCCATTTTACGGCTTTTCTTGTCACAGTTCTTCAGGGAATTGCTCCAGTGGGTAAATTAGTCACCCGGACGTTAAGTGAATCTGGCCTCTCCATTGACTTGGCTTGCCCGAAGGTCACAAAAGGGGGATGACATGACCCCTGGACACTGCAGCTGTCATAAACATGAGTCAGTTGCCAAGCAGCCGAGGTGGCGCAGTGGTTAGGGTGCAGTACTGCAGGCCACTCCAGCTGACTGTTATCTGCAGTTCAGCGGTTCTAATCTCACCGGCTAAAGGTTGACTCAGCCTTCCATCCTTCCGAGGTGGGTAAAATGAGGACGCAGACTGTGGGGGCAATAAGCTGACTCTGTAAACCGCTTAGAGAGGGCTGAAAGCCCTATGAAGTGGTATATAAGTCTAACTGCTATTGCTATTGCTAGATTTTGGTCATGTGACCATGGGGATGCTGCAATGGTTACAAAGTATGAAAAACGGTCATAAGTCACTTTTTTTTGTGACATTGTAACTTTGAACGGTCGCTAAATGAACTGTTGTAAGTGAAGAACTACCTGCATATCTGTTTCGTACACTTTTTATCATTTTGTTTCTTATTTCCTGGATCCTCTTTTGCTTCCATGCACATTTATCCATGGGTACGTGGATTGTTTGTTCAGTCCAGGTGATACGTTGCCTGCATTACAACTTAGGGCAAGGATTTAGCAACCTTAAACACTCAAAAAGCCACAAAAGTCCTAACCAGACGCCCTCTGTTCAATTCTGGAGCTGACCAGAAGTCTGATTCCCCTACTATAGAGTCTCCTCCTAGTGTGACATCCTTTTTCCTCTACCTGTCCTAACCAAAAGCTTTTTCAACTGTGGAGACAACTGGAAAACCTGCCCCTTGCCATAAAGTCTCCTCCTGCTGCACTGTACTTTCCCCCTCCCCTAACTGGAAGCTCCTCTCAAAATTGTGGCACCAACTGGCAACAGGGAGCTGCAGCAGAGGAGTGAAAGAGCCACATGCGGCTCCAGAGCCGCATGTTGCCAGCCCCTGACTTAGGGGAAAGAAATTCCATACAGGACTTAAGTTTTGTGTCATCCAACAGCGGGACCGTGAAGGATACCAGCGTCAGCGGCCAGTAGCAAAGAGTTGGCATGATCCCTTCTTTGTTTAAAGTAAAATCTCAGTTGGGGGAATTCAAAGTTCTGTAGGATGTAATGGCTGTCAACACAGAACTAGGCACATAAGCTTCCAAGTGTATCAAGTCATTAAAAACAAGCTGGTACAACAAAGATTTCCATTTTACTGATTTACCTTTTCGAGTCTGAAATGCAGTATAATTTATGCCTAAAGCAAGACGGCAGTGGGGTTTGTTTGTTTTTCTTCCTGTATTCCTGTTCACAATACCCCATCTGCTCCTTAAGAACCAAAATTTGGTGAATCAACCAAGTCTGACAGGATTTATCTCAAGAAAGCAGGTTGACTCTACCGGTATCCAGTATCCGAAGAAGCAAGACAGATAGAAGTTGTGGAATTAAATACGCCTTGTAAATGAGCAGGGTAAGAGCTATGGCTTGTGGGACTTTTCATTCTACAAATTTAACGCTCTGCAAATCTGAACCAAGAACAACGGAAAGGAAGATATTTTAAGGCAGAAGTGAGAAACTTCTACCAACATTTTTTCAGGCTTTTACTCTGTGAGGATTTTAAAAACAAATCGAGAATTATGAAATGTGTTTCTTTTAGCAAGCTGTAGACTCGATTCATCGAAACCGCAAACAACCTCAATCATTTTAGAAGACCTTAAGTACATAGGCAGATGCTTTCAGCTAATTTATTCCTTGGTCTGTAGATCTTCTCACCACCAAGAGCAGCTGACATCTTTCCAAAGGGCCTTCCCCACCCCCCTAGCACTTAACTTTTCAGAGGCTGCAATGGAAGAGATAAAGCAAAATCCATTGTTTATGGTCCTGAACTCTGCTCCTTCTACAGAGAGCATGGCAGGATCAAAGCCAACATTAATGTAGTTCTGTGACCCTTAACTATTCATTTGCAGCACTAGATGTATTCATTCTTAATCCAGTCTCAAGTTTACTCATGCTCTGCTTCACAGGTGTGAACAAGGAAGCTGTACCAGAAGAGCACAGGGATCGGCTTTGTACTCTCTCGTGCCTCACAATCAGGTGGCTGTGAGTTCGATCCTAGGTAGAGTCAGATATTTCTCTCTCTGGGCACCATGAGAATTTATCTGCTGAACAAAACTCTGCATTGGTGACAGGAAGGGCATCTGGCCATTTAAACACCCTGCTAGCTCCATTCGGTTGCCCAGAGTCCACCCTGCAAGGGATTATGGGGCTGTTAAAAGAAGATGATAGGGATTGAGTTTGTACAATATCCCAATGTACAATTGAGTTTGTACAATGTCCCAATGTCAGTGAGTTTCAGAAGGGATGTTCCTGCTCTTAATATCTGCAAGAGATAGGCAAAGGGTTAAATGCTGCCAAATACAGCATTTTTTTTCTTCTCAGCCTTTTTTCTGACCCTTTCAGCCACCAATAACATTGTATTAATCGGTTCCACCACAAAACCACGGTGGACTAAAGCGCGCTCGATGAAAGCGCGTACGTGACGTCATCACAGCGCGACGAAAACAGCACGCTGTGAGCGGGAAACTTAAAAATAATGCGAAAACCTTACCCTAACCCCCCAAACCTAACCCTAAACCTAACCCTAAGCCTAACCCTTAACCTAACCCTAAACCTAACCCTATACCTAACCCTTAACCTAACGCTAAACCTAACGCTAACCCTTAACCTAACCCTAAACCTAACCCTAATGCTTAACGTTACCCTAAACCTAACCCTAACCCTTACCCTAACCCTAAACCTAACCCTTACCTTTATGTGAATTGGCTTGCTGTAAAAGCGCTTTTTAAAGCGCCCTTTTTTCCCCGCGGTCGTATTTGTCGCGCTGCTGATGACGTCAGGTACGCGCTTTAATCGGGCGTGCTTTAGTGGACCGCGGTTTTGACGGGTCACGGTATTAATCTACATAACCAACAGAAGACAAGATGTTCAAAGCTCATGCCAATTGAGAGTGATGCCATGAATTGGCTTTCTACCATAAGTATCTTCATTCGATCAAAACATCTTCCTGCTGAAATCAACAGGCAGACGTTCATCCAGGTGTGGTCTGATCAGTCTGTTTCACAGGTAGAAATGATCCATGAAGGTGGACAAACATCTTTGCTCTTGACCACAAGAAAGATGCTTCTGTCCAATCTCAACCAGGTTTACCTAGGCTTAACTTTTAGGCTGTTTCGATATCACCGGGCTGAAATTGGTTCCGAATCAGCTATTAACCCTCCTACATTCAATTTTCTTCAAGTAAATATAGTTGAAATCAATATGCCTTACTTCTGAGTTGGACCGGACTGTTAAAATCCATAGACTAATGAAATCTATTGGAACTACCATGTTTCCCCAAACATAAGATAGGGTCTTATTTTCTTTTGACACCCCTCCTCTGAAATCAGCACTTGGCTTTATTTTTGGGGAGGTCTTATTATTTTTGAGGTACAGGAGGTGGTGAGTGTGGTCGCCTCATGGCTGATGCTGGGTTGCAATATTTTCAGGGAGGGCTTATTTTCAGGGGAGGGCTTATTTTAGTGCATGCGCTCAAAATCTTGATGGGGCTTGTTAAATATGTTGAGGGAAAGACGCAGGAGCCATGGAATCAGAGAGTAAGATGTTTATTGCGAGATGACAGCGATTCGGATTCTGTTACAACTGTCACGGTATTTATACCCTCAGGCACCAACTGTCATTTTAACTGTCACTGTGTTACCCAATCACAGGCTGTGCTGTGTCCAGCCAATCAGGGCGCAGCACAGGCTGTTGCCGGGTACACAACAGGGCTTATTATCCAGGGAGTTCTTATTTTCAGGGAAACAGAGTATGAGTTACCAAGAACACTATGCCACACTTAACCAAGGCATATACTGAAAGACAATATACATTTTGTTCCCCACATGCTTCAAAGGAACTCTGATGCCCTCTGAATCCAAATTGTTACTGACGTGAATATCATTTTTTTTCCCATTTGTTTGCTCTGATGCTGTAACTCACAGCCACGATGGGAATGAAATGAATACTACGTTCTATTCAGGACACTGATAATTCTAAACCTCAAGCCTCCCGTTAACATGTCACACTGAGAACAGAAGAACACAAAACCTTTAAAACCAGAATAGGTGGGACTTTAACGTGGCTCACAACTAATAGAGCCATGCTGGCTGGATAAGAGGACATTCTTGTCTTTTGAAGTTCATTTTCATTTATTTAGTTTCTCAAACATGCCCAAGATAACAGGTATAAGTATCAACATTATAGAGCCGAGGTGGCGCAGTGGTTAGAGTGCAGCACTGCAGGCTACTTTAGCTGACTGCAGTTCGGCAGTTCGGCTGTTCAAATCTCACCGGCTCAAGGTTGACTCAGCCTTCCATCCTTCCGAGGTGTATATAAGTCTAACTGCTATTGCTATAACATGGACATGAACACAGGAAATGGGTACGAATAAACAGGGATCGTAGGACAGGGGCAGTAGACACATTGGTGCACTTAAGCACACCCCCTTACAGATCTTTTAGGAATGGGGTGAGCCTACTATGCTTGGAATATTCTGTTGTCTTTTTTAACCAAGTTAAGAAAACTTAACTGAGTTCAAAAAGGAGGGGGGGAAAGGATGAACAGCATACACAAGAACGAAAAAGCTTCAACATCTGTACCCTCGTTGTCCAGATTATTATTAATTTACTTCCTTCCTTTGTGGACTCTTGACATCTGACAATTCATGATGGTTTGCATTAATAAAACACTGAACGGGAGGGGGGAGAATTAAAAGCATCCGCACAATTATGACATGAAAAGAGCGATGAAAATGAGCAGCAATCATTTTCCCAGGAATTATTTCTAAAGTGCTGGTTTTTTTCCCCCTTTCTCTTTTCTTTTTAACTCAATTTCATGAGCAAGTGAGTTTTCTATCGTATTAGCTAAATCCAATCCTCTCACTCATGTCCATGCGGCTGAACATAAAGTGTAGGTTTCTTGTGCTGTGTCCCCCCCACTCCCGCAGCCACAAGCATTGTGCGTTCCTTCACAGCTCACCAAATGGAAGATTAAGGCTCCATCATGGGCTGGAAGACGTCGAATGCCTAACAATCTGTCACTAAATAGTGATTAATTTTCTGCCACCAAACTCATCCATGTTAGGATTACTCCCCAATGTTCAGTTTAATTTAAGTACTTTCTGATTCATGAACAAGGGGAATAACAGCCAGCTATAAAGCGGTAATCCAATCCTAAAATGGCCTTAACCCTTATAATCTACACTTCAATGGCAAGAGAAAATGTGATCAAGGATATTATTATTTTTCCCCCCTCTTCTTTGGCGTGCACACTGGAGTTCTTTTTGCTCCCATCGCTCAGTACATTATCATAAAATGGGCCCTTTATGGTGGGAACAGGCTGACCCCGGGGTGATTTATAATCTTGTGAAGCCCTGTCCGCACGGCGAACCATCTTTTCTTTCCTTTTTTCTGAGGTCGCTATCTGTTTCTTCAACTGATGTCTTCCTGCTGTGACAACACTGTTGGATAGCTGTCAGCACACAAGTATTTCTGTGGCTATACATTATCTCTCTGCACACTGCTCCTGCAGGCTTTTATTATGATTTTTTTAAAAAAAAATTATTTTCCCTCTCTCCTGGCCCTATTGAAAAGCATTTACGGGCTGGGTGTTTAGACAGCAAAGGGCCATTCTCCAAACTCTCATTAGTCTGAGTCCCAACAAAAGATGGAGAACTAAGGGCGGGAGAAGAATGAAGTGGATCGCTCGGGGACAAAAGAATTGGCTCCATTGTTTTTGATCTGCTCAAATCACCACTGACAAGCCTTATACTTTTTGTGTAGAACTTTTAGAGTGGCACGATGCTTCTGCTGCTAGATTTTGCTTCGAGGTCCCTCAGAAAAGAGGAAGGAGCTGATGGGAATCCTCAGAAGTTCTTCAACCGGTGGTGTTCAAAGTTTTATTGTATTTATTTTATTTTATTTATTTAGCAATAGCAGTTAGACTTATATACCACTTCATAGGGCTTTCAGCCCTCTCTAAGCGGTTTACAGAGTCAGCATATTGCCCCCAACAATAATCCGGGTCCTCATTTTATCCACCTCGGAAGGATGGAAGGCTGAGTCAACCCTGAGCCGGTGAGATTTGAACAGCCGAACTGCAGAACTAGAGTCAGCTGAAGTAGCTTGCAGTGCTGCGTTTAACCACTGTGCCACCTTTAGTTTGTCAAACATGTATGAAATAACAGGTATAAATATAAACATGGACATGAATGAAAGAAATGAATACAAATAAGTGGGGACAGTAGGACAGGGACGGTAGGGACGCTGGTGCACTTATGAATGCTCCCTTTACGGACCTCTTAGGAAAAGGGTGAGGTCCATGGAAGGCAATTCAAGGTTGAAGGCGTGAGGGTTTGAGGAAGTAGCAACAGAGTCAAGTAAAGCATTTCCGGAATTGACCACTCTATTGCTAAAGTTGTATTTTCTGCAATCGAGTTTGGAGTGGTTTACTTTGAGTTTGTATCTATTGTTTGCCCATATATTATTGCGGTTGAAGCTGAAGAAGTCGTTGACAGGTAGGACGTTGTAGCAGACAATTTTGTGTACTGTGCTTAGGTCAGACCATAGGTGACGTAGTTCAAGGTTGTCCCCAAGTGTTGTAATATAGTTCCTTGTGTAGGTGTGTGTCACCCATGGCCCAGTTCATAACGGGGCATGCAGAGCCACGCTGAACCACACAGGAGAAAACAAACTCCTAAAACGCCATAACATCTTGATAGTGCATAACATAACATTCTGAGATGTGCCCTACCATTGACGTCCAGGATTTGACCATATATAGACTGAGCAGTAGATTAGAAATTGTACTTTTACAGGCTGTTTTTACTCACATGCTATTGCTCCTCCTGCCTTTGTTCTATCTCAATAAAAGGGGCTACCAGACCCCCAATCTGGGTCGCTCCATCCCGAGAAAGGTTGTGTCCTGTCTTTTCTCAACATTGGCCTCATGGGCGAATCACGGGAACGTTTCACCCAAGCCCAAAATTTCAAGCCTGGCATAAGGGATTCTTTTGTGAACAGAGGAGTGGAGGGCTCTCCTCGTGGAATACCTCTGAACCTGCTCAATTGTATTAATGTCTGATATACAGTGTGGATTCCAGGCAGAAGAGCTGTATTCGAGGATTGGTCTGGCAAAGTTAACAGTACAGTGTTACTGGAGAAAAAGCTTCGCAAAATTAGGTTAACAACTCTTAATGCCTTTTTGAAGTTCTCAAAAATACTTTTCAAATTTTCTTGAACTTGATTGAAAAGTGAGACGCAGCCAAAATGAAAGGTTCAATCAGCAATACTCCTATAGTGAGAAATCCATGCTATGTAGAGAAAATATGCTTTTCAACTTTCACAATAACCAGACGCTACTAAAGAGATCAGAAACATCTTGATTCACAGGCCACATTAGAAATGGTGGGACTTCTTCTACAGTATCGCACATAACAGAGACCAAGGATTCAATTTTTAGCAGTAGGAGTTCTCTTCTAAGGTTTCTAACATCCATCCAAATTTTACAAGAAACATCCAATATCTTCCTTCAAAGAAGAAGGAATCAAGAAATTATCCAAAGCACCTGAGGGCAGGATAAGAACTGATGGATGGAAAATAATCAAGGAGATAAGCAACCTAGAACTAAGGAGAAATTTTCTGACAGTGAGAACAATTCATCAGTGGAACAACTTGCCTCCAGAGGTTATGAATGTTCCAACACTGGAAGTTTTTAAGAAGATGTTGGATAACCGTTTGTCTGAAGTGGTGTAGGGTTTCCTGTCTAAGTAGGGGGTTTGGCTAGAAGACCTCCAAGGTCCCTTCCAACTCTGTTATTCTATTTCTATTATTTCTATTCTCTTCCGCTTTCTAGCTGGTGCCTTAATCACTAGACCAAATTGGCTTTTATATCCTCAAAGACAGCATGGTAGATGATCTACAAGAAAACTACTGAACTATCTAACTTGTATTGTAAGGTTTCCTTTACCCAGGCTGTCTTGTGATTGTGTAGTAAAGTTTTATAAGCTTCATTCTCACTTCAAAAACAATGAAATGCTTGTGATCCATTCGTCACCAAGATGCTCTTTCTAAACAGTAACCCAATGACATAGTTTTTGTACACATGACGATGCTGAGACACAGCAAAATTTCTGCTTAACGCGTGGTCCTGTGTTTCTATATGTGAACCAGCACTCTGAGCCCTATAATTATTTTTTATAGTATGTAGGTTAAACTCCTGGCATAATGACATGGCTTTAATTGTAGCACTGAAGAACAGTGTTGCTGGTCAGCAGTTGAAATAAGGCTCTGCCACTATTTCATTCAAACATTTCAGATGGTCCAACCCACTTTTTCCTTTCCTGAAGGACTTGTTAAGTAGCACAGCAAATCTAGGGAAAGTATCAGTTAACAGAATAACAGAGTTGGAAAAAAACTTTGGAGATCTTCTAGTCTAGGGGTCCATCAATCAAAAGTGATTCAAACTTGTACGTTAGATGGACAGGAGACAGAATTAATCCCTTTCAATGGAAAATGTGTGTGGATATATATTCCTATACTCGGACGCGGTGGCTCAGGGGCTAAGACGCTGTGCTTGTCGATCAGAAAGGTCGGCAGTTCAGTAGTTCGAATCCTAGCACCATATAATTGAGTGAGTTCCCATTACTTGTCCCAGTTTCTGCCAACCTAGCACATTAAAATGCAAGTAGAAAAATAGGATCCACCTTTGGTGGGAAGGTAACAGTGTTCCGTGTGCCAAAGAGCCGAGGTGGCACAGTGGTTAGGGTGCAGTACTGCAGGCCACTTCAGCTGACTGCTATCTGCAGTTCAGCGGTTCTAATCTCACCGGCTCAAGGTTGACTCAGCCTTCCATCCTTCCGAGGTGGATGAAATGAGGACCCAGACTGTGGGGACGATATGCTGACTCTGTAAACCGCTTAGAGAGGGCTGAAAGCCCTATGAAGCGGTATATAAGTCTAACTGCTATTGCTATTGCCTTCGGCATTTAGTCATGCCCGCCACAAGACCACGGAGATGTCTTTGGACATCGCTGGCTCTTTGGCTTTGAAGATAAGCACCATCCCCTAGAGTTGGGAATGACTAGCACATGTGTACGAGGGGAATCTTTACCTTTGCCTTACATTTTATATTGAGGCAATTTGAAAAATCTTTGCTTCTTTTTTTTCTTAACCACAAATAGATTTGACTTTGTTTCTGTGAATCTTTGACTGAATTTAGATTAAATTACTTTAATTACCATCAAGCTATAAAAACGATTCCCTTGTTCTACACGGAGTACAAAATTCTACAATCCTGATAGTTATTATAGAAATAAAATTTGCTTCTTAAATATGGATTTTTAGACTGGCCTGGAGTTCAAATTATTGATTCTGTTGTTTGTATACAACAACCTGAAAGTCTGCTACATTTAAATAAATTCTATTTATCTACTTTTTGAAAATTGAGATAGCAGTTAAATCTTTCATATTCCAAAGACTCATTAGAAAATGACACTTTCAAAGACCGATAAAAATATGATTCTTTAGTCTGCAAAAGACTGCTAAATATTACTTTTTGGCACTCCTTTCTGGTACATGGATTTTGAATGTTAATAATTGTTTAAATTCTCGCCTTCTTCAATCAAGTGTTTAATAATACATGTTCTGATGATCATATTCCCAGTATGTAAAGGTAAAGTTCACCTCGCACATATGTGCTAGTCATTCCTGAATCTAGGGGGCGGTGATCATCTTTGTTTCAAAGCTGAAGAGCCAGCGCTGTCCGAAGACGTCTCCATGGTCGTGAGGCAGGCATGACTAAATGCCCAAGGTGCACGGAACACTGTTACCTTCCCACCAAAAATGGTTCCTATTTTTCTACTTGCATTTTTACATGCTTTCGAACTGCTAAGTTGGGCAGAAGCTGGGACAAGTAACCGAAGCTCACTCCGTTTATGGGTGCTAGGGATTCAAACAGCCGAACTGCTGACCTTTCTGATTGACAAGCTCAGCATCTTAGCCACTGAGCCATTGCGTCCCTTCACAGTGTGTAAGGAACCACAAATTGGATTATTGTCAAGCTGAAGTCAAACCAATATCCTTCCACTGTCTATCCTTCAGCTGAACACACCTCCTGTAAAGTCTTGCTCTAAGTTCTTTGGCCCCAAATGTATTTCACTAATAGGTTTATTATGCCAACAGTTTATTTAAAAAAAAACAAGGACAAGTGATATGAGGAGACAGCAACCAGACACAGAATGATCACAGATCATTGGCAAACTTTTACTCTCTAAATTGGATTAAATCTATTTTTGCAAAGGTTGACATTCACGTAGGACCTTACTTGTAGTGCATTTCAAATGGAGTAATCATGGAACAGCAAGGATGAATTGGGATTTTTCTTTATTGTTTTCAATTATTTTTAACCTTTATATCACCCCTACACTATGTCACATTTCTAATCATCTTAAAAATCACTATTAGTTCAACCGTCTTTATTTCAAAGATGGCCATCCAAACCTAGTTCAATTGTCCAAGGCAGGGGTCGGCATCCTGCGGCTCTGGAGCCGCATGTGGCTCTTTCATCCATCTGCTGTGGCTCCCTTTTGCAGGTCCGCTCCACAATTGATTGGGCTTTCAATTAGGACAGGTAGAGGAAAAAGGACATCATGCTAGGAGAAGACTCTATGATGGGAGAACTGGACTTCTGGTCAGCTGAGGAAAAAGGATGCCATGCTAGGAGGAGACTCTATGGTGGGTGAACCAGACTTCCGGTCGCCTCCAGAATTGATTGGGGGGCTTCCGATTAGGACCTTTGTGGCTCTTTTGAGTCTTTAAGGTTGCTGACCCCCATTCTAAGGAATGGAGACATCCTTAGAAAAGTTGTAGATGCAAACTGGAGTTTGTGCATAGCTACCTTTCATGGATTCCATTTTCCACAGCACCGGTGGACAAAGAGAGAAAGTTTAAAAAATTACTATGCAATTTTGCTTTCCAGAATGCCCCATGTTTGGAAATATATTGGGATATAGTGAAGTAGAAGAACAACTTACCTGAGGAGAAGTACACTTGCGCTTCTCTGAATCCAGGTCATTCAAGTATGTTTAAGGAAATATGTTATATTCTCTTCACCACCTACCGCAGTGTTCCTCAGCCTTAACCACTTGAGATGTGTGGATTTCAAGTTTCAGAATTCCTCAGCCAGCATGGAGAATTAGTTGGCTAGGGAATTCTGGGTGTTGAAGTCCACATATCTTCAAGTAGCCAAGGCTGGGAAGCACTGATTCGGAGCGTTAAAGTTAAGGGTGTAATTTTCCAGAAATAACTATGTTACATCTCTTGCCCCAAAGTTTTCTTTTAGTTTAAAATATGACTTTTATCTCTTAGTCAATTACCTCTCCCTTCTTTGAAGTTGCCAAAGGAAGACTTGATCCTAATTTAAATTCCGGGAATCGGACAGTTGGTTTTTTCAACAGGAGGCCATTATGTGGTTGATCCTTTCTATATATCCAGGTCTAACATCTTTGATGGGAGGTTCATGAGTTTTAGAGTAGCACATGGAACTTGATGCTTCAGCAGAAGCAATGAAAAACAATAACAGGAAAGAAGCCCATATATATATGTGTGTGTGTGTGTGTGTGTGTGTGTGTGTGTGTGTTGTGTTATTTTTATTTTTTTTATTTGTGCTGATAAATAAATAAAGGGAGACTAGTATAGATCTATTTCAAGCTATTTAGCACTCATCAGCTAGCCATACCCTTACTGGGATTTGAACCTGGGCTATATTACATACTAGGCAGACTTCTTAGCCATTAGGCCACAGGCTCTTATCCGTTATCAGCGAAGCCAGGGTGAAAGGTATCTATTAGATTTTTACAACCCCTGGTAAGCCCCAATTATGGGAGGAAGCTAATTGCTTCCATCATCTGTCAATCAGCTCGTCACAAGAGTCCATCACGACAGAAACCCAATATTTTTACTGTTGCCTTTGTTATATTTGTGTTTTTGTTTATTTGTGCTGATAAATAAATAAAATATTGGGTTCTGAGGTTGGCAAAATGAGAAGCCAGATTGTTGGGGGCAATATGGTGACTCTGTAAACTGCTTTGAGAGGGCTATAAAGCACTATGAAGTGGTGTAAAAGTGCTATTGTTATTGCTAATTCCCTGCAGACTACATATCTCCTCCATTACCACCAGTACCTCACTCATTCAACTTCTGTAGTACAACCAGTATTTTTTTCAGATGAATTTATTTTCATGTTTTTAATTGGTGTCGCATCATTCAGTATTGGTGCTTTATGGTTGATATATATATATATATATATATATATATATATATATATATATATATATATATATATATATATATATATATATGCTCACTAGTGGAAATGCAGCAAATCGGATGGTTTACAGTTATACGTGTTTGAAAACCGAGTTTTCCTGCAAATTTCTGGATGAAGTTATCTAGAGCAGAATGAAATCAATCAATTTTAATGACTGCATTATTAATATGTAATTCTAGTCTACTAGTTTGCTTATTTTAAGGTTTAAAATGAAATATTTGTCTCTGGCATACCATGCTTTTTACATGTTTCCCTAATACATGGTTCACATTAAATAAATAAAGAACTTCAAATACATAAATAAAACTGTTTTCCTGGTGCTGCATAAATGTATCGAAAGCAGATTTTTTAGACAAAAATTAAATTGACTGTAGTCTTTTAGTTTTATAGAATTGCCTTCTTTCTTACATATGAAGCTTTAAAGAACATATGTTCTTTGTTAAAAATCCCCACACAAAACCCCATTTATCTATGAAAGATCCATTTGACAATTTCTTGCAAATCCCATTTGTGCCACAATAGTCCCTTTTTTTGGCAGATGTCACAGATTTATTCCTCTAAAACCTGTGTTCATTTTCTGTTTAACTCTCTAATGCCAGCAAGTACCCACAACATCGAAATAAATCCTATTTTCCATTTACAGAAGGTGCGACGTCTCTCTTCCCTTTTTCATACTTCGCTTTTGTAGATGCGGTCCTCTCAAATCCATTTGCAAACAAACAAACAATATATTCTCTTCCCGTATAAAGATCATGAGACGAAATGCGTAAAATACACAGATCTCTCACTCACTTCTTGTGCATATTAAAATCCCACCAAGGGTACATTTTTTTTGAATTTCCATTTTCCAACTACAGGATATATTACAAAAGGTTTCTCCTCCAGTTTTAGCCTTGTTTTGATGATAACTGAACAGAAAAATAAGGATTCTTGTCAAGAGTGTTTCTAAAGAAAATACACAGTGACCTTTCCATTGTGAGCCCAAAAGAAAATAAAATTTATCCTTCTGTTTGGTATTATACTCAGAAAACCCTTCCGCTTCTGTTTTGCTTCCTTGTCTCTCCTAGACATTCTATGAGACCGAAGAGAAACATCTTCCATCCCTATGTCCAGAAAAACCTGGCTCACCTTTACAGATCCAGCACAGATCCATTTGCAATCACAAGTAGGCATCAACTTACAACAACTCAATTAGGGACCGTTTGAAGTCACAACAGCCCTTTAAAAAAAGCGACATGACAGTTTGTTACATTTGGGACTATTACAGCATCTCCATAGTCACGTGATCAAAATTCAGACCAGCGGTGGGTTGCACATTTTGTTACCACTGGTTCGTGCCCCCCCCAACGTATGCACCCGCTTTGTACACATGCACATGCCCACTTCACACGCATGAGTGAAATGGGTGAACAGACCTTCTGCATATGTGCCCAAGCTTTTGCGCATGCGCTTAGCTTGCGTGCGCAGCTTCCGCACATGCGCTTGACCTCAAAAATATGCCTAAATAGGATGGCGTAGAGCTGGAGCCCACCCACAATTTCCGCTACTGGTTCAGGTGAACTGGCTTAATACCACCTCTGATTCAGACGCTTGACAGCTGACTCACATTTATAACGGTGGCAATGTCCCTGGGGGGCCACGTGTTCCCCTTTGTGACCTCCTGACAAGCAAAATCAACAGGGATGCCAGATTCACTGAACAACCTTGTTTCACTTAACAGCTGTGGCAATAATGGTCATAAAACGGGGCAAAACTCATTTAACAAATGTCTCACTTGGCGATGGAAGTTTTGGACTCAATTGTGGTCAAACGTCGAGGATTATGTGTTACGTTATCTAATGTGAGCACGATTGTACCTCGGTACCAGTAGTGGGTTCTGGAACCCTTTGCAACCAGTAAGGTGCAACGGGGCTGGGCGTCCATCACATGAATGCGCACAGCACCCATGCACATGTGCGTATGCCTACTTAACACCCACAATGCTCCACAATGCCTCTGCAATGCTCCAGCTGCTCAGCAGAGCATCACGCAGCCGCAGTATGCTCCGTGCACGTGTGCAGAAGCCCCAAAAACCTCAAATCCGGTAAGGAGCGCGGGTGGGCAGATGGACTCTTCGGAGCACTGTACCGTACCGGTATCTGGTGCTCCCGGCAGGCACCAGCATGCCCGTATCGGGGCATACTGCTTATAATCCAACACTGCTCGGTTCTCAGTGTTAATTGATTCTGAGAGGCACGATGAGTACCAAAAACTAGGAGTGACAAACAAACCAGGTGACTTACTATGCTTTGGCCAGGAACACATTCCTGTCTGTCCTTTTTCCTACGCTAGCGGCCTTTCCAGTATGGCTGACTTCCTGTACATGCTCTGCAACTATCCTTCTTTTCCTTTTGCCATGATCTTCCCAGCAAAACTCACTGAATTTTCTTATCTTTTATCTAACCCACAGGATGAAATCCCCATAGAAGGTGCCACAGGTTCCACCCACCCACCCCCATGTTGCCTGTTGTCCTTGATAGATACGGCTCAGAAGAATTATCTCAAGTTAGCTCCTGTGTTGCATTGTTAATTAGGTTCTGTTTGGTGTGTATATTTACCCTGGGCTTTTATAAAAAGAAAGCCAGTGACCATTTGACTTCGACTCAAAAAGAAATATGATTCTCTCCTCCCGAAAGCCAGAAATTAAATTATTGGGGGAAGAAGTACCAGAGAATGAATGAGAATCCATCAAATAATTAAACTATCTACTAGTTTTTGTGGTATAACAAAGAAGGAATGGGGAGGGTTACATAATTTACAAAACAGCAAGACACCGTCATAAATCCTGCTGACAAAACAGAAGCGGCTATTCTTCAGAATCAAGCTCTATTATGATGCAGAGACCACAAACAATTCAATCATGAAAGAAACCCAGCATCTCTCAAATGGAATTGCCCCCCAATCCTCAGCCAATAAGGGATGTCTCTATCAGCATACCCTCCTGTATCTAGCAGGAGAAGGATCAAATCAAATTGCAACTAAATACAATGAATCCCATAAGGTTAGGCCAAGCGAGCGAAACAATCGCACTTATCCAATGACCAAGGCCTAACCTGTTCCTCTCCCTTCAGTCTCTCAATCTTCCCATGGCAGTTGGCTTCCAGCCCACAGTTGAATTTCTACCTGCATAAATAGTAAATTTCTATGCATGCTCTATAAATATTAGATGGATGTCATTTTACCAGCAGAAAGCACTTTCTTCCCCACAGTGGACATTTAATGGTATATAATAATCTCATCTTTATATAGAAAATTAAGATGTTAACCAGCGCAGCTAAAAATGCCCCGTAAAATCTACAAACCATTAACACCAAAAGATGCACTAAATGAATTAATATTTTAGTAATTCATTAAATATTGAGAATACACATTTTAACAAGACCTGGATTTTCTGAATATTTAACCTCTTAGTAGCTTTAAATTTTTCAACAGATTCCGGGCTTTATAGAAAACAACTGTGAGCGCAGAAATATTGTATTTTTTGTACAATAGAAAGGTAAACTTAAATAATTTAATCTTACTCTTCATAATTAAGCCACGTAAAAAGTAGGTTAACAGACTAGATTAAAATGCAAGAAACTTTATGTCATTTATGTAATTCTTAGCACTACTTTCTTTGAGACTGATCAGATGAAACGGTATCTCAGCAACTGTAACTTATATATTCCATATATAGGGTTTTTTTTAATTAGAAGAAGATATTTAAAGAGTTGTATCTTTCTTACTTCTGGTAAAGACATACAATCTTCCTCTTCTTTTGCTTCTGTTCATACAAATCTCTTCCAAAACACAAGAATTCTGGGACAAGGGAGAGATTTTGAAGGCAGAATCTGAAGTACACAAATTTAGTTCAGTTTAAATTGCTACTTTTTAAAGAAGTTAAAATAATATGTACCTTAGAAGCTCAAAGCTTTTGCCTTAGAAAAAAATTAGTTGTGGTATCTTAAGCAAAGAAACAATTCATTATCTTCAGTTTTCTAAATCTATCAAGTTTACTGGGAGCCGATAAAGACTATTTGATATTTTATTTTATTTAATGCAGTTTCATTTGACTCGTTTTCCATATATTTTATTTCTATAAACTATTTAAAAGTCACATTAATTCAAAGGTAGGATTTTAATTATATCTGCAAACTTCCTCAAAATAAAAGTCCTATTATTTTTCCTCAGGTCCATCAGGATTTTCTTCAAAATATAGGTTTGAAACTTGCTATCAAAAAACAGTGTGCCTATTAATACACATTAATGGTTAAATACAAATATTTATTCATATTTGGAATATTTATGTAACATTTTTGAAATTTCCTACAATGCCAGCAGCTTCAGCCAGCATTCTGAACATGCAAAGCATTTATCAACCCATTTGATTCTTAATCTGGAGAATAGAATTTATTTCTTCAGTACTACCCATAAAAAGCATACAACAAACAAGAGGTGTAGCCAACGAGATTTTAAAGCATTACTTCTTATTAAATTAAGACATTGAGAACTCAAATAGAAGATAAAGATAAAACAGTAAAGGTAAAGGTTTCGGCTGACCAACTGTGTCTAGGAGGTGGTGACTCATCTCCACTTCTTAGTCAGTGTTGTCCGGAGATGCTTCTATGGTCATGTGGCCAGCATGACAATATGCCAACGTGCACAAAAAACTGTTACCTTCCCACCAAAGTGGTACCTATTTATCTACTTGCATTTGCATGCTTTTGAACTGCTAGTTTGGCAAGAGTTGGGGCAAGAACAGAAGCTCACCCATCACATAGTACTTGAGTTTCAAACTTCTGGTTGACAAATCCAATGTCTACCATAATAGACAAGATCTACAGTGGAGAAACTTCACAAAGCTTAAGGTGACTAGAGATAACAATCTGGCAAGTTGTTAGATGCTTATCAACAACACATCCAAGTAGAGTATTAATCATCATCTTGACTTGATCAAACATAACCTGTAGACACCCCTGGTGCCATCTCTCCCTCCCCCTCCCTCTTTCTCTCCTTCTCTCCCTCCCTCCCTCTCTATCTCTGCATTACAATACAGTGATTTAAACCGAGGGTGGAATCAATGAACTTGAAAACCATTCAGCACTAGTTTTTAATAATCACAATCAAGTTGAGTTTGGGATAACACTAATCTCTTGCAGTCTGGCCCATGCTTTAATTCCAGAAGAGAGGTTTTAAAAAGCTGAAATAAACCAGAGACAAGATCTTGAGTTATCCTCAAACCATAAGGAGTTGAGGAATGGAAGCTTGAGAGACAAATAGTTGGAGTAGTCAAGGACTTGAGAGAAATAAATAACAGTGGAGGCACATGAGTAGCTTTAGTAGAAGAAAAGGTCATTTGATCTTGCAAAGAATGCATACCTTAATGCATCGGTGACATTATTTCCACTGTGAACATCGGGTCATCAAAATGAGATTATTTCTATTATTACTTCATAGAAAGCCTAAATTTCACCCAGAATAGGCTTTGAAATTACTGATACCAATTGCAAAGGTCTTACTGCCTCTAAGGATTAGTGCAACAATTGCTCTTATGGTTTATACCAAACTTGATGTATTTTAATAGAGACCTTATCTGACATAATTCAAAGTCAATGACCCTTAGAGCTTATCATTTGGAGATAGCCACAATGCATTAAGGAAACCTTGTTTACCTAATAGAATTAAGTCCAGCTTACAAATGCAAACTTTCAACTTCCTATGAAAACTGCATGAGAAATAGCTTTAAAACCAGTTAGCCATTTCTTCAAATGACAAAACCGTATAAGCTTTTGGGTGTTTGATGCAACAAGGCAACTTGAAAAGGGAAAAGAAAAGGGAAAAAAAATCCAGTTTTGAGGTTCGGCTTCCAGAAAGGTGTCTTTTAATTAGCACAATGTTTCCTATTTCTGAAGATCATAATTGCCCTTGGAAAGAGCAAAGTGAAGTCAGATATAAGTAGGGAAATTGAAAGATGCTACAATTAACTAGATTTGTTTAAATAAAAACCCCACCTAGAAAAAAATGGGAACCTTTCATGAATATTCAGCTAGACAATGCAAAATACCCTTTCAGTAGCCCAACTTAATTATAATATCATATTACACTTGTACTGTTATTCATAAGGTAAAGGTTCCCCTCGCACATATGTGCTAGTCGTTCCCAACTCTAGGGGGCGGTGCTCATCTCCGTTTCAAAGCCGAAGAGCCAGCGCTGTCCAAAGATGTCTCCGTGATCATGTGGCCAGCATGACTAAACAACGTAGGCGCACGGAACACTGTTACCTTCCCACCAAAGGTGGTTCCTATTTTTCTACTCGCATTTGTACAGGGTTTCGAACTGCTAGGTTGGCAGAAGCTGGGTCAAGTAATGGGAGCTCACTCCATTACGCAGCGCTAAGCATTCAAACCGCCAAACTGCCAACCTTTCTGATCAAAAAGCTCAGTGTCTTAGCCACTGAGCCACCATATCCCTCCTCTGTTATTCGTATCTTTCTACAAAAAAGTGGAATTCCAAATATATATCGATGCTATTCAAATGTAGAAAAACTGACACCAGTTTAGCCTGTTACCTCAGGAAGTAGCTGAGAAAATTGTCTGGAGACCACTCTTGAGAGTCAATCCCATTGCAAAATACTTTGATATACTTCTCTGCACTCTTTCTAGAGTCTCCACATCTTTTCTACATCGTGGCGACCAAAACTGAATGCAATATTCCAAGTGTGGCCTTACCAAGGCATTATAAAGTGGTATTAACACTTCACATGATCTTGATTCTATCCCTTTGTTTATCCAGTCAGAACTGTGTTGGCTTTTTTGGCAGCTGCTGCACACTGCTGGCTCATATTTAAATGGTTGTCCACTAGGACTCCAAGCTACTACTATTGAGCAAGGTACCACCTATGCATTTTGTTTTTCTTGCCTAAATGTAGAACCTTACTCTTTTCACCATTGAATTTCATTTTATTAGATAGTGCACAATGTTCAAGTTTGTCAAGGTCTTTCTGTATCTTGAGCCTGTCTTCTGGAGTGTTGGCTATTCCTGCCAGCTTGGTGTCATCTGCAAATTTGATGAGTTCCCCATTTATTCTCTCATCCAAATCATTGATGAAGATGTTGAAGAGTACTCGGCCTAAAACAGAGCCTTGGGGTACTCCACTGCATACTTCCCTCCATGTAGATGCAGTTTCTTGCTGATTGGTTTCTGAAAATCTAGGCTTTTAACCTCTGTATTACTTCTTGTCCCTAAATATAAAATTATATAGTCTGCTAACTGTACTGTTGAACAAATCATACTGAAGAGACAGCGAGAAGTGGGTTGTAGGGTTGACTTCTTTGCTGTTTGGACTTGACTGTGTTCAAATTGTCCCGTGACACATCAGGTTCTGTTTTATTGCTTTAATTCAACCCTTGCATGGGCCACAAACTACATCCCTAGGAACTACGACATTTCAGTACAGAAAGAGGCACAAATGATCACACATGCTCCCTGCAGTATATTCATCCACAGAGTGAATCTTGATTTCAGCAAGTCAAAGGAGAAAAAAAACAAATTGGAAGGATGAAACGTGTCTTCTTTAGTTTCACAATGAAATATTTCTTCTACAGATTTGGGGGAATCCCCAAATTCTTGTTATTGCTTGTTTGGAGGTGCCAGCTTCAATGTTAATTGCTCTTGACACATTCCAACCATGGGCTTGCTTTTTTGAGAGATGGGGGGGAAGGAGGGAGGGAGGGAGGGAGGGAGGGAGGGAGGGAGAGAATAAAATGAGTCTTCCATGTTTAAGCTAAACTGCCCAGGTAACCAGGAAATAATTACACAAACCCAGGGCTTCTGCCCAATTGCAAGAGGCAGTGATAAATTCTTAATCGCAACTGAAATCATTGATAACGTTGTCAGTCCAACCCAAGATGGACAAAAGCTGAAATACATTAAACGCAGCCATCCATCATCCTGCAGATGGTGGAACAAAACCTCTAGAGTTCAGATGGGATAACTCCTGCCACTAACAATGGCTGAAATACTGTCTATTCATTCCTTGCTTTGGCTGACTTTGGGAGTTTGCAGAAGAGGAAGGAAGACAACAAGCATTTGCAAAACTAACTAAGGTTTCATGTTTGTGGCCCTCATCAGCAGTTTATCTTTCAAAACCCCAGCGCTAAACTGGGCTGCACAAAAACTAGCCCAAAGGGCGCATATTCCTCTTGTGAAATGTGGAATTGCTCATTCCCAAATTAGCAAGAGATGAATTGCTCAGCAACCGGCACCAAATGACGATCCTTAGAAGACACCATGAGATAAAAATATAAACAGACAATGGGAAAAGGAAGGAACAAAAATCCATCTTTGTAAGGAGGATCAAATTCCTAACAACATCCTTAACAATAATATCACAGGGGAGAGAAAAAGAGAAACAGCACAAAGAGAGCATTGTGTTATTTATAAAACGGTGTTGTTTCAGAAAGTAGGGTGGGTTTCCACCCCCCTTCTTTACTCTAGGACCTAGAGATGAGTCACGAAAACAGCCGAAGGAAAAACACCACGTCCCAGCACCATATTAGTGAAATAGAAAAGGGAAAGCCACTGTCTTCAACATTTCAGCCTTGTCATTTCCAATTTTCTGCTCTTTGGACATGCTTGTATTCAAATTCTGGAACATCTATTCAGCATATCAATCCTAATTAGACAATCTGGGTCTGAGAAGGATGAGAGCTAGGTCATTTGCATAATTCAATCATAAATACTCAGCGATACATATTTCCAAATGCATTTGTACAATTATCTTTTTATCCTTGGGGCAATGGTATTAATATGATTAGGCAGTATTTCTGAAAAAAACAGACAAGGATGCACTCTTTTTAACTGCAGCTCGGGGCGATATGAAAAATTAATTAATTTCTGAAGAAAATCAATTTCGGAACGTGACCACATTAGACACTGGTAACCAAGCCACAGAAAACGTTCTCTCTCTCTCTCTCTCTCGATCAGGGTATTTCATCGGCTCTTTTCTAAATGCTGACTGACACATGAAGATTTCAATAATAATAATAATAATAATAATAATAACAACAACAACAACAACAACAACAACAACCTCTGATGATGCCAAATGCAGACTTTGCAAAGAAGCTGATGAAACTGTTGATCACATACTCAGCTGCTGTAAAAAAATCACGCAGAGTGATTATAAATTGCGGCACAATTCTGTAGCACAAATGATCCACTGGAATTTGTGCAAAAATTATAATATTAAAACAGCAACAAACTGGTGGGAACATCAGCCTGAAAAAGTCACCGAAAATCAGATGGTCAAGATCTTCTGGGATTTTCATATACAAATGGGCAAAATACTGGCGCATAATACACCAGACATCACACTGGTTGAGAAAAATAAGGTCACAATCATAGACATCACAATACCAGGTGATAGCAGGGTCGCCGAGAAGGAACATGAAAAAATCGCGAAATACCAGGACTTAAAAATCGAAATTCAACGACTATGGCACAAACCAGCAGTGGTAATTCCAGTGGTAATCGGCACACTGGGTGCTATTCCAAAAGCACTGGAATTACATTTAAAACAGTTAAAAATTGACAAAATCACCCTCAGTCAAATGCAAAAAGCCGCACTGCTTGGATCTGCACGCATATTACGAAAATACGTTACGACGTCCTAGGCCCCTGGGTGGGGCCCGACTAGTAACCAATGCCAAATCCGGCGAAACAACTGGCCGCTGTGATACAATTGTATAACAACAACAACAACAACAACAACAACAATAATAATAATAATAATGGGAGCCAAAGCCCCCTACTTGAATATTCACGTGAAGGAATAAACGGCTGTGTTTTTATTTTTGCAGGGTGGAGGAAAGAAAAGGGAGGGAAGAATATGATGACTTCCATGGAACAGCTTTTGCCCTCAACATGTTCAGCTCATATTTCAGGATCTTTTATTAATGAGTGCTACCAGAAGAGACTCCGCAAGCACAAGCGTTCAGCCTTAAATATTTTAATTAAGAGAGGACAACTTGTTTGTTTTGCTATTAAAATCAATAGATCTCTTTGGAAGATTCGCAAACATTGCCAAGTAATGCGATTTTTATGCAACCCACAATTAAATACCCAGCTGCCTAATCTTAGGATGGGGAGGGAGAGAAGGGGCTACTAGAAAGGTGCAGCTTATATGTTAATTGATACTAAAAAAAAATACATGTTTAGAGTTTGAGCATATAGAGAGGTTCTTTATTTCTCCTCAATCCACAGGCAAGCCGGAATGATAGCCTGCGAACGTTCCCGCAATAATTTGCATGAAGGTGGCTGAACAATTTTTTTTAATTATTATTCTAACAAGCTGATTTTTCATGCGTTTTGTCTTTCATCCTAATCTAGCATCTGTCATTCCTTTTTTTTTTTTTTTTTTGAAGTTATTATCAGCCCAATTCCCTCTTGGACATGGTTGCTGGGTGACCAGTATCTTAGCACCCACTTTGACAGGAACAGATGTGAATCTGATCAAGAGATTTCCCAGGAGCATCTGAAATCACAAACAACTTTTGTCAAAATAAAACCACAGGCTCGCTGTCACAGGCCTTTTTCAAAACTATTCTCTCCTCCTCCTTCTTCTTCCCATCAATTCTACCCAAGTGTCACAAAGTTCCTTTTTTAAGGTAAACCAAACGAAAGCTTCCACAATTCTTCCACGAGTATCCCACTGTTGTGTTTTGTTGTCGTGGCTGTTCTTTGTTTTGTATTTCATTTGCTCTCACCAGCTAACCATACGTGTGCATCTTGCTAGTGAAACTTTCTACTACAGAGAGCGTTGAGCTAAATGAAATGGTTGAGCCGAGGTGGCGCAGTGGTTAGAGTGCAGCATTGCAGGCTACTTCAGCTGACTGCAGTTCAGCAGTTCGGCTGTTCAAATCTCACCGGCTCAGGGTTGACTCAGCCTTCCATTCTTCCGAGGTGGGTAAAATGAGGACCCGGATTGTTGGGGGCAATATGCTGACTCTGTAAACCCCTTAGAGAGGGCTGAAAGCCCTATGAAGCGGTATATAAGTCTAACTGCTATTGCTATTGCTATTAAAAAACTGACTATGATCTCTCTCTCTCTCTCTCTCTCTCTCTCTCTCTCTCTCTCTCTCTCTCTCTCTCACACACACACACACACACACACACACACACACACACACACACAAAGGATTCCTAGTTTTAGTCCAGCTTTCTTCATATATGTCAGAATTCTTCTGGGTTACCACACATGGGAATGACGTGCAACAGAGAGGGAAGGCTGACTGGCCAAGCTACAGCAGAATTCCTCACCACGTGAGTTGTCTTGGCTTTGAAGGAAATTTCAACACTTCTCCAGATTGGGTGGCCCATGAAAAACTACAATAATTGTGGAAAGTCATCTATCTTTTCCTGAAGATGGATGTCTTTTGGAATTCAAAATTGGAAAAGCATGCTTCTTTTTGAGGGAAAAGAAAATCCAACTTCAGGTGATTTCCCTCACCCACCCACCCACCCAAATATGAACATGAACCTGGTATCTTCACCATCATATCATATCATACTAACCAAGTCCACTCAGAAAGTTATATTTGGTTAATATCCCACTGTGCTCTGGAACTGATTAACAGGAGTTAGTTGGAATCTTCTATGTGTTGCTCACCTCAGAAAGAAAGATTGATCTGTGGCTGGCCTTAATGCAACCTTAACAACCCAAACCAAACTTTTGGTTAACAAGTTGGAAAACGTACTCACTCTGCTCTTCAGATTTAATTTATTTCAGTTCATTTCATGCAGATGAGAGTTGATTTGCATTTTTTTTAAATCACTTAGGGAAAGAAAAGGAAAATCACTTTGATCCAAACCATCATGTTTTTTCCAAAATCAACACGATTTTAGCATGATTTAGCTCAAGGGAAAATAAAAGAGAAGAACGTACGGATATGCGGAGGCTGAATTAATTTATTCATGTTATGTAGACCACATAGAAGTAATTTATTTTTCAGTTCCTCGCTAACCATTAACTCCAGGGTTACTGAATGAGCCTAAATGGCAGAAGACTCCTGACAAATAAAAAGCAAGGGAGGGTTTCAAGAAATAAATCCGGGACATTCACAACACTGGAAAAGTTATAAAACTTTCATTTATTTATTTGGAAAATTTATATTGCTGCCTACTGGCTCACAGAGATTCAAGATGGCTTACAGGAAATAAAAAGATTATATAAAAGAAATTAGTAAAAAAAAAAAATAGTAAAATGATAGTAAAATGATAGTAAAATGATAGTAAAATGATAGTAAAATGATAGTAAAATGATAGTAAAATGATAGTAAAATAACCCCTCACCCCTCACACTCATATCAATCATTTTAATGGGATCCATCATACTCTGGGTTCCCCAGGCCTACTGGCAGAACCATATCTTCAGGGCCTTCCAAAAGAGTGTTAGAGTGGCCAGTCGAATTTCCAGAGGGATGATATTCCAGAGGGAGGGAGCTTTCTTCTAGGTTCAACCAGATGTATTTCTTCAAGGGACTGGACCAGAAACATTCCTTGCCTCCCCGCTTTAGTGGTTTGGGTGGATGTGACCGACGAGATAAGTTTTATAGGATTCAGATAAGTTCCTCAGATAAGTCTTGTAGGATTCCTTCTAAGTCTTTATTTGTATCATTTATGTACTGCATCCCATTTTTATTAAAAGAAATCTCAAACTGGAGATCAACTTCAGATGAAATGAATCTTCATATTATGTATCAAAGAACCCCAGTGGTCAGTTTATATGAAAAGGTGGTGTTTTGATCCATAAACTTGGAGTCAGTTCTTTCCTTATTACTAATGTGAACATAACTCAGCAAATAAATGCTGTTCACTATTGTTGGTTTACATGCCTACTTGTTCTATCCAGGAGTACATAAATTGAAAAAAAATATTTTTCTATGTTCATAATTCTAGAAGGGTTAGGTTTGAGGACTGATTTCCCAAGACACGCTAAGCGAGGTTAAATAGCATTGAGATGTTTATGGGTACTTGGGTATCTCAAAATCTAGGACAGGCAACAGTTGATAAACTGATCACTCCTTAGACAATATGACAAGGGTTAGGGCCTTGAGCCAAAGACTCAGTTAACCTAACCCTGTTGACATGCTGAATGCAGAAAGACCAGAGATACCTTAAGAGGTCCTTCTGGATGTCTAAACAGCAACATTTTACAAAGTATTACTCCATTAAAAGTTATCTCAAATAGCTAATGCAGAGCTCCACTCCTTTCTTTGACTGGCTTCTTATCTGACTTGTGGCCAATTAAGCAGGACAGATGATAGTTGGACTTCAGATGGTGAAATTTTAATGAGAAAATGTGCAAACATGAGTTTGGGGACTCTACACATGGCAATAAGCTGTTTCAAGCTCAAGTAGCTGTCCAGAAATGTTAGAGCTTTCTAACATGTATCCCATAGAACAGTGGTCTCCAACCTTGGCAACTTTAAGACCTGTGGACTTCAACTCCCAGAGTTCCTCAGCCAGCTGAGGAACTCTGGGAGTGTTGAAGTCCACAAGTCTTAAAGTTGCCAAGGTTGGAGACCACTGCCATAGAAAGTGTCTTTCTAATGAGTCCTAGAGGAGATCAACCCTGACTGCTCTTTAGAAGACCAGATCCTGAAGATGAAACTCAAATACTTTGGCCACCTAATGAGAAGGAAGGACTCACTGGAGAAGAGCCTCATTCTGGGAAAGATTGAGAGCAAAAGAAGAATGGGACTACAGAGAATGAGGTGGCGGGATGGAGTCACTGAAGCAGTAGGCGTGAGCTTAAATGGACTCTGGGGGATGGTAGAGGACAGGAAGGCCAGGAGGAACGTTGTCCATGGGGTCGTGATGGGTTGGACACGACTTCGCAACTAACAACAAGGAGTCACTCATTGGAAAGCCATTTTAGGTGTAAAGAAGTCTGGTTCCATGCTAATACGATTCAAGCCCAAATGAAGAAACCTTCGTCCCAACTCAACTGGATTTATGATATCAATTCTAGATTGTCAGATTCTGAACAAGTTCACACTTCTTTATCTGAGCGTCAGCCAGAGTATAGTGATTAATCTGTCTCTGGGAACTCAACCAGCACTGAAGATCAAATAAGCAGAAGAGTACAAGGTCAGCTACGTATCATGCTTTGAGATACAAGAACCTCAAAAATGTAACAACCCATCCCCAAATTTCAAACTTTAAATTGTTGTTTACATCTGGATGTACCACTGGACTGCAAGGACATTCCACCTGATTCAGAAGGCTCACAGGTTTCTACAGAGGGATCCTTAAGTACTTGCAATCACACCTAAAGCCCCACGTGGCTTAATAATGGGATAATATAAGATGACAACAGTTCCTATATGTAACTCTTCGTTACCAAAATTCTAGCAAGATACCTTCTGATGAAAATTCCCTCTGCTCTAGTCAGGTGTGAACCCCCAGACCCACATGAGTAGACTTTAAGCTAGCTACATCACAGCTATATTCTTACAAACAACATCCCAGTGATGACATCTCCCCCTACTCAATTCAGATCCAGATGATACAAACGTCTTAAAACTTTCTACACCAGCTAAAAACATGCTCATTTTTGTTTTGGACTTTTAGTTAAATGGATGCTGTTGTACTTTTCCAGCCAGTCTACTTCATTTCTATATCTTAAAGAGTTTTTTTTAAAAGTTAAGCCAAAACTTTAACTCTCTTTTCAATGGTATCCTATCAGTTTTAAGTTACTTTTCACTTTAGGGTTTCTCACGCGTTTCACACACTTTGGGGAATGTTTGCTTGATATTTAGTGAATAAAAATAAGTAAATTGTATCTCATCCTTATCGGTCCATCTGGAACCTTTCTTTGAAATGCAACTGCCCCATCAGTTAAAAGAACAATAGACAAACACAGACAACTGATACTGTCCAATTAAATCGGTGGAATTGTTTTCCTGATTGTTCCCCTATCAAATTTTAATCAACCTGGAACATGTTTCTCCAAAGGGGAAAGAAAAGCATGAACATTATATTTTGCTGTCTGCCGAACTGCATGGAACGCACAACTAAATTCCAGCTCTGCCGCGTTTACTTCTGAACAGGTTATTAACTGCTCCTAAATCGTCCCTATCAAGCGAAGCAATTTGTGATTATGGGGGCTGATCAAATTTTCAACAGATACACTTTCCTATTCACTGGATTGAAAAGTGAGATTAAAGACACCAAAGTCCTTTATCTGCAAAGCATAAAGCAGCGACAGTAAAAAGACTAAATGTTCAGAAACAGACTTTATGCTTCCCCCCGAAAGAAAAATAATATTCTTTCTCTGAACGCAGAATGCAACAGACTTGGACATGAGGGATTGATTAAGTCCAGCTCTGAAGAATGCAAACATTAAGGATTAAGTTGTTATCATTTCCTTAAACAAAAAAAGCAACCAACATTTATATAATTCTATGGTTTTATAAACTCAATTTACGTTTCCATCCCTTAGGGTTCAGGAACCGCTTGAATGCTCCAGAAGAGTGCTAAGTTTAATTCTGCCTGCTTTTCCCCCCTGAAAAAGTAAAACTATCACACGGCAGCCCCCATTCACAACAATGTTAATGCCACTATAATTGAAGGGCAGATAAATATACAGATCCTTTCAAAGTTCTGCTGGGGGTGGGGGGAGAAGGAGGAGTGCGGAATTCCAGATGGATTGAGAAGTCTATAGTGTTATCAATGTCAGAGAGCAGAAATTTTTCACCCAGTGCTAATCGTAGCATCAGAGGCAAAGAAGGAAAAGACACATTTATGAATTTCTCCATGGAACCATCTCTCATCTTAAGAAGGAGCAATGCGATGGGAAGAGAAGGATCTTCCCTTCACTAATTATATTCTCTCTCTCTCTCCCTCCTCCCCCCCGCCCTCTCTCTCTCTCTCTCTCATAGGATATTGAATGGAAAAAAGAAAACCTGGACGAATTCAAAAGAATAAGTCACTGGCCAGATCCAGCAATGCATGGGTTTAAAAATACGTTGAACTTTCTTCCATCATTATCTCTGTCACTCCTCCGTATTTCAGCAGGAGAAAGTGTCCTAATTAGGGGCAGTCTTTAAAATGCTCTTGGCTTTTGTTTTTACTTCCCATTCATTCAGTTTGGATGCTATAGAAGGTCGGGATGCAGTAAAGGGTTTTTTTAACACCAGCTTTTAGAAATACTAAAATATACAATAAATGCAATGCAAAATTGCTGGGAGCTGGGTATACATCCATTCAACCTCAGTTTAATGACTATATTTCAATGCACCATCAAATAGTTCAAGCACGGAATAACTGGCAGAAGTAGTGCAAGATTAGAAGATAGAACACTAACTGGGCAGGATGAAGACATGCAAAAACTGAATCCTGTCGATTACAGTTGCATCTCTTAAGGTAGGAACAGGCTAGTCAATTTCAGGACTAGAGAAGTGGACCATTTGCCTAAGCATTTTTTAAAAACAAAAGAGAAAAATGAAGCTTTCCATCTGAAGAAGATGGAAAGGGGAAGCCCCAGAAGAAACCAGCAGAACCTACTGGAGTCACATTTGCACACATGCAACACAACTGCCCATGCTTATCTCAACCAGTGCCTTAGTGCAGGGGTCAGCAACCTGCGGCTCTGGAGCCGCATGTGGCTCTTTCATCTGCCTGCTGTGGCTCCCTTTTGTCAGTCAGCTCCACAATTGATAAGGCTTTTGATTAGGGCAGATAGAGGAAAAAGGACACCGTGCTAGGAAGAGACTCCATGGTGGAGGAACCAGACTTCCGGTCGGCTCCAGAATTGAATGGGGGGCTTCCGATTAGGACATTTGTGGCTCTTTTGAGTGTTTAAGGTTGCTGACCCCTGCCTTAGGGCAACATAAAAGGGAAGGCACCATTTCTAGACCAGAACATCTAATTCTATCCTTGGGCTCCATCAGCCCAAGGATAGACCAGCTGCTACAGTCACCGACCAGCTGCTACAGTCGGTGACATCCGGAAATGGTCTTTGAATTTATTATTACCTTAAGGGTCTTTGAATCCTTCTTGTCTTAAGCCGAATACCAAAGATCCCTCCATGTGTGTCATCATTTCAAAAAGGAATATATTTCCTGATTAAACCATATCCCGTCAGTATTTATTCAAACATCTCTCTTAAGAACTTCGCAAGGAGTTAACAAGAGAGAGACATGAATGCAGCTTTCCCTTATGGCCAATGATAACGCTAAATAATGTGTTTAGGTATGCATGAATGAAGGAATGCTAAAGTTGGGGGAATGTTTCGATGTTCATGCTTATTGCTATCACCCACAATATTCAGGTACTGTGTATTGTGTATTGAGTATTGTGTTTTGAGACAGGCACTGATGATTTGGAGGCTCCAGGCTAGAGAAGGAAAACTCTTGAACCTCAACTGATGGTGGCCTGTTTAATTATAGTGCTTTTTACAACCATACCTGATTTTGAGTAGTTCGGAGAATCGGTAAATACCACCTCTGACTGGTCCTGCCCCCATCTATTCTCTGCCTCCTAAGTCCCAGCTGATTGGGAGGGAATGGGGATTTTACAGTATCCTTCCCCTGGAGTGGGAAGGGAATGAAGATTTTGCATAACCTTTCCCTGGAGTGGGGAAGGAATGGAGATTTTACAGTATCCTTCCCCTGGAGTGGGGAGGGAATGTGGATTTTGCATAACCTTCCCCTGGAGTGGGGAGGGAATGGGAGATTTTACAGTATCCTTCCCCTGGAGTGGGGAGGGAATTGAGATTTTACAGTATCCTTCCCCTGGAGTGGGGAAGGAATGGAGATTTTACAGTATCCTTCCCCTGCCACACCTATCAAGCCATGCCACGCCCACCAAGCCACGCCCACAGAACCGGTAGTAAAATATTTTGAATCCCACCATTGAACTATACCCTATGAATATGGAGTCAGAGGAGATGATACAGGAGAAATAACTGTCAACTGTCATATATACCCCCCAAATTTGCCTTCAGAAATTGTGGGTGCTCCATCGCTGGAGGTTTTTAAGAGGAGACTAGAGAGTCACTTATCTGAAATGGTATATAGGTTCTCCTGCTTGAGCATGGGGCTGGACTTTACTCAACTGACCACATGGCATCTGAGAACTCATCCATACCTCATCCATCCATTTGAATCCATACCTGGATTCAAAACACAGCCTAGAGAGTAGCCCCTGCATGGCCCCATGGGAGTCTGACAACCAATCAGAATACATTTCTTACACAGGAACAGGAAACAGAGAGGTGGGACTAAAAAGGTTATAAAAAGCCTAGCAAGCCCCTCCCTCAGCCCTTCTCTTCTTCTCCACCAACATTGAAGCATGTGATCACCTTTTCTGTTCAGGGCTCAAGCCATGTGGCCCTGTCCAACAATAAACCATCTTTCCAAGCAGCCTCCATGTCTCCGGTGTCTTTTCCCCCACTTGGAGCTGAACCCAGAAGGACATTTCTTTCCTCAATTGTTTCATAAGTATGGTGACCAAAATTGGTTGCAGTATTCCAGGTGTGGCCTTACTAAGGATGTATAAAGCGGATCTAATACTTCATGTGATTTTGATTCTATGCTTCTGTTTATACAACACAGGACTGTATTAGCTTTTTTGGCTACTGCCACATATTATGGCTACCTGCGTCTGGTTCAATATGAATTGGGACAATAGACAGCAGCACAGCCATATCCAGTACTTTCATGGATGACCCACCGCAGAATGAGAGTCAATGGGTCATCATAGTTAGTCCTCAATGTACGACTTCAACCCCTTGGTCTATGGACTGACACCGAGCCACGGCATTCCAGAAAACAGGCTTCGCAAACAAGCAAAGCCCCATCCAGGGGATGCGGGCAGCAAGTGAAACCATGCCTCCTCTGCTTCCACGGAAAAGCCTCTCTCCATGGAACCAGTCTCTGGTGCCCAAAAGGTTGGGGTGGGGGGACTCTGCCCTAGCTTGTCCATCTGATCCATCTTTGATCTCCTGAAGTTGGGAAATCAAAAGACACCAGACAAATTATTTCTCCTGATCGTCATTTCCTCCCTCTTCCATCTCTCTTTTTGTGTGTGCATCCAAATGTTACAACCAAAGTCTAAAACAATAGAATAACAAGAGCTGGAAGGGACCTTGGAGGTCTTCTAGTCCAACCCTCTGCTTAGGCAGGAAACCCTACACCACTTCAGACAAATGGTTGTCCAACATCTTCTTAAAAACATCCAGTGTTGGAGCATTCACAACTTCTGGAGGCAAGTTGTTCCACTGATTAATTGTTCTAACTGTCAAGGAAGTTCTTCTTAGTTCTAGGTTGCTTCTCTCCTTGATTAGTTTCCCTCCATTGCTTCTTGTCCTACCCTCAGGTGCTTTGGAGAATAGCTTGACTCCGTCTTCTTTGTGGCAACCCCTGAGATATTGGAACACTGCTATCATGTCTCCCCTAGTCCTTCTTTTCATTAAACTAGACATACCCAGTTCCTGCAACCGTTCTTCATATGTTTTAGCCTCCCGTCTCCTAATCATCTGTGTTGCTGTTCTCTGCATTCTTTCTAGAGTCTCCACATCTTTTCTACATCGTAAAAAAACTCCAACAAGCTACGACAACCACGGAGACGATACAGCAAAAAAAAAAAAAATCTTCCAATTATTAGAATATTTTAAGCAACGAGAATGTCGAACAGATCTACCCTGAAGGCAAAAAACAATAAAACTGACACCTATTAAGACTCTCTCTTGAGAAATGGCAGGTAAGTTTCAGAATCCTAAAATGCCAGTTTGATTAAACCGAGTTAGCATTTTAAAACAGAGAAAAGAAATGAGTTCGCTGATAGAGAATAATACTATTCTGAGCACAGCTCAACTTTCCATCGGTAGAAGTATTGAGAAATAAAAAAATAATAAGGAAAGGTAAAAACCTATATAAGCTGGTATCAGTTACAAACTGTTGACAGAAATTGTTATACCCTTTTCTGGAGAAAAAAAATAACTCTAGAGAGACCCGGATGTTGATTAAATGAAGAATAATTCAAGGATAATCCAGAAATCAAGCACAAGAAAAAGGTTAAAAATATGTATTGAAGCAATATAGTCTTTCAAGGCAGTCCACAGGTTTTCAAAAGAAGGGCATCTAATTATTGTAAGTTACTGCAATTTATTTCTAAACAGAATGTTTAATATTGCAAGTGTGCATCCTTAAATGAGATCTCTTGGGATCAATTCAATAGATTCCAGTATTATCGCACTTAAGGCAGAATCTGTGATTTCAGAGCCCAGCATCCCCAACTAGATCCCACATCTGGAACTGTGTAGGAGTAAGTAGTTCGAAGGACAGATACAAAACAAGGCCAGCAAGGAAGAACAAGAAAGTAAGACGCAGAACACAAATAAGTGAGTTTGTGTCAGAGCTTTCCCAAGCTGCATCATAAATGTTTAACATGCTTTTCAAATTCTTTTTTAAAAAATCACTTCCTAAAATGAAAGCTATGCCACAGTGAAGCACTGTAATATTGTATGCCTTATTTTTTTCGCACAAAACTGACTTTTTAAAATCCTGTCTGAACTAGGAATCATTAACAAGTCATCAAGCCTCATTTTAAAAAAAATAAGAAATAGGTTCGTGAGTGAAGAATACTATCAACAGATTCATAACTCATGCAAATAACAGTCTTCGGATTCCAGGCTCAATATAACTGGAATGAATCAAGCTGACAAGCAGAAGAATTAATATTAAAAGATTAACCTTATTTAAGATCTAAGAAACACGGGCTGCAGCCAGAGTTCCACCGAGTGGGTTTCAATAAAACACGAACGACGATACCAATAAAATTAAAATCAACCTTTTCAAACGTGCTTACTTAAAATGATTACTTCAGGTGCTGCACCCAGCCTGGCTGTATAACCAAAATTCTGGCATATGTTGATCTTATAACTTCCATCCCTACTCCTCTTAAATGTGTCTGATAGGGGAAAAAATCACTTCTTTCCAATCATCTCCCCCCCCCCCCCATTTTTTTGTTGGCCACATACCGACTTTAAAAGTCAACGCTTGTCAAGAAATGTCCCCTTAAGCAACTTAAAACCCATCAGGGTTTTTTTTTTAGCTGATCTCAAGCCATCCAACATTACTGTACTATGAATTATATTGTAGGAGGGGAAAACTGGTGTCCACATGCAGATTTGCATAGAAATCTGTTTTAAAAACCCTGAACGGAATGTGAAAAAAGATGGGGAAAATATAGATTTTAAAATCACTTGACCGGCCAAAATAATCCAATGCCACCCTGTGCCTCCCACCAGCCATTGAATATGTGATGTTAACCTGACAATAATCCTGTGTTATCACCCACTGTTCGTTCCCATTGCATTTCCAGATATTCTTATCCTCAAGCAAGAAAAGGCAAAAAGCATTTTGCACAGGCATTTATTAAACATCGTGTGTGTGTGTGTGTGTGTGTTTACTGGCAGCTAATTAATTCCACTGCCAGGTTAACCTCATAAATCAACGGAATAATTTGAAATAAAAGAACAAGCATCTCTGATGCAATTTCTCCATTTCCACCAGTGATTACAAAATATACAGGACACTCAAAATTCCACACAATGAATATGTAGATTTCGGAGAACTATTTAATCATCTTTATACAGGCTCACAGTATAAGGCTAAACTGAAATTTTTGGACAAATATTTAAACGTGTACATCATCCAAGATAAACTTAAAATAGAGAAATCCTGCAACAGTTCCTCAAAGGTTAACCAAGTACACTCCACATCTTAACACTATACTTAAATGTTCAGCATCATATCAATTGATTTTCACCAGTTTAATAGTCAAACATATTATATGATTACATACACAAATATACAAAGAGATAAATATTGTTGATTTACTCATTCGATTTGTAAAGATTTGATGCTATTCGACTACCATTGTATTGTAAGGTAAACTTCCTGAATTCTATTGGCTTAAGACTGCAGTTATGTTGCTAAATTGTTTGAAAACATTTAGTTTTACATTTGGTTTTGTTTCATCTTTTTTTTTCCTGGCAAAAAACAACGTGATTCATCCAGAATAAACACAAACACAAACCTCTGTTTGTATGAAAAGTGAGAATAATAACCGACTACAAATTGCACACTGGCAAGAAACTTTTGCTTCTTGGCTGTCCTAAATATGTTTGTTTTAGCTGCTTTTCACAAATTATCTGCATGTTTAAAATTGCATAAGCAGGGCCAGTGGGGTGTAAGATTTACTAGAGGTCAGTATCGGTGTGAATTTTTCGAGTTCTTTAGTATAACCAAAGGACATAAATATGGCAGAGAGTTCATTTTCTAAACCAAAATATGAGTCTATATTTGTCGCACGAAAAGCAGGTAAGTGCCAAATGAAACAAAACTGTATGATGAGAATACACTTTTAAGTGTAAATGAAAGTTGCCTTCCTAACCCTTTAACTCAATCACCTTGTTTTAGAGTGGAAAGTTAGATTGCAGTTATTTAATTAATTTTGCAATTAATTTTGCAACAGTTTAATTTGTATTCCACATTCAAATGCACTGGGTGAAAATGGAGGAGGGGGGGAGCAAGTAACTCCTAATATAAATATCAGAATGTTTATTAGTATAAATATAATAAATGCTGTATAAATATTATCGTGGCAAAAGGACTCACAGCTCTATTTAGAAAGCATATTTTTGTAGGCACTTTTGTCCTTTTTACCTGTCTGCCATCAATAAATCTAAGAACATACTCAGCTGTTGAGTGAAATCTCACTTGCTCCAGAATAAAATATTTGCTTCATAAATCACGTAATGTAAGCCTGTTGTTTGAACAGCGTTTTGGTGTTTAAATAAAAAAACTGGGGCTGTACTGAGGTATGAGATACGCCAATAAATATTATCTGTCTAGCATATCTCCAAGTTGCGGTTTCAAAGAACACAACGACCTAAGTGTGCAATCTCTTAGCATATTGTCCTCCAAAATCCATAAGTTCCCTTCTTGACCTCAAAAATAAAAAAATAAATTACGAGCATCTCTCCTAAATCCTCAATTCCATTTGGCCTCTTTTTTTCAACACTTTGCTGGAAGGGAAGCAATAGGACTAAAGGACTCAAGCTTTGTTGGCTTAGGAAAGGATGCTTCTTGGCCCAGGGAGATTTCAAGAAAAGAGACTGGGTCATAGCAACATTCACAGAAGTTGTGTTAAGGAGTTCTCAAACCAACAAATCCAGCTCTTTATTTCACTGGGGTTTTGGCGATCATCCCAAAAAGAAGCTGGTCATTTCAACTCATTAATTAAATTGAGAGTCTTGGGGTGGGCACTATACTTTAGGTTAAATGGAGATTCTCAGCCACATCCAGGTCATAATTGTCTCAAAGGTGCTTTTCTTTTTCCTTCAAAAGGCAACTTGGGTTGTTTTTCATGAGAAAGAAGAAAACTTTATACATTTAGGTTCCTACCCCTTTAAGTTGACTTCCCAAAGAAGCAGCTTTTCAAATCAAGCTATTTCACATTCCAAGGTGGCCAAAATTTGTGCACAAATGGCCTAAATTTAAAGCTTTTAGCATCAGGATTCTGAAGACTAATCTTTCAGGTCCATTTCTGCTGATTATTAGACAGGTCCAATTCAGATCCATTTCTGCTGATTATTAGACAGAGATTTCATCTCTATTTTGTGTTTCTCCTTCCGTTCATTCTCTGTCAGTTCTTTCACACTAGCATGCCTCTTCTACATTAACACTATTTTCATTCCTAAATTTTATTCCCACATATTATTCGGGGGTGGGGGAGTATATTCTGTCTATCTACTGATACTTACTTTTCGCAGTTCACTAGTGGTCTCCACAATCCTTCCTTCCTTCCTTCCTTCCTTCCTTTCTTTCTTTTTCTACATCTTTGAGCCGCAATCTACTTCCTAGTTTCACATATGTGAAGCCCACCTTTCAAAGCTTCTAAGTAAAATCAAAATAAATGTGCAAAATGTGTAAAATAAAATCAGTAAAACAAACCAGAATGGGAAATTCTATTCCATTTTGCAGAAGAATCTGCCTTTAAGACAGAGCTCCCTCTACTTAAATGCATGTGAAGGCTTTCCTATTAAAACACGCTTGCCTCCTTGTTCAAACAGAAGCAAATTACACAATGATGGCAGATGAGAATAAACATGCTATGTGGCTAAGGAGAACAAGGGAGTCTCTGGGTTATAAACTGCACGACGGAATTTTCCTTGAAAGGGTAACACTTTTTAAAAGTATTTGATAGCAACGGAGGCCTAATGAATCAAAACAGGAAGGTAAATTAAGATATCATTCATGACAAATTATTACGTTTCTTGAAACAACATCGGACTGAACTGGGGACTACGATGCACTAAATAGCTAATCTCACTGTACTAGGTCACAGTTACAACAATTTCCTTCCCTCCTCAATAAATGTTGTTCAGTTGTCAACTTGCTGAAAGGTATAAATAACCAGAGTGCATTTATTACTGTGGAATTGCACTTTAATTCAGCCACAAATATCCATTGGTCACAACTTATCTTTTTAAATGAAACAACCAAAATGGAATCAGGTTTCTCAACCAAATATTGGGGGGGGGGGGGGTCAGAGAGAATTGGGGGGGGGCATCTATGAATATATACATGTCCCTGAAAATTGCAGGCAGTGATGGAAAAGGGGGAAATGCTTTGCAAATAAAACCATTGCTGTATTTTGGCAAGATGGGGTCCTTTCGAGTGATAAAGTTTTCTACTTCAAAAACTGTTGAGAAATGCTTTCGATCAACCGAATTGCCTTACCTACAGTGTCAGATTCAAGCATCAAAATATATCAATAATCTGTGCTGGGTTATCCTTTGACAGATCAGGGGGTTCCTGTATTTCTAGGCACACCGTTGGGGTGATCTGCTTCCAATCAAACCCACACCTTTTTTTATGCCCAGGTTACATTTCTATCAAACTCCAAAGATGTGTCCAATTTTTTTCAGTGGGTCCCAATCAATCATGAACCTCAATTGAATGTCTTAACACACTCTAATAATATCATTGCAGACTGTACACGGGAGAGAAACCATCAGATTATAATCTTTACTGTTTCCCCCGTTATTATTTTGCCTTAATTTAGAATATTCTTGGACTGTCAATCGGCAGAAACTGTTGTCTGAGTATCTGCTATTTGTCACTTTCCTTCCCAAAAGGTTCTCTTTCAGCTGAGCACTGTCTGACCAATCCTTCCCAAAAAAGACAAGAGTAAAATCCCCCCCCCCTTTAAAGGAATCAATAAAGAAAAATGCATAATGGGCAGTTGTATTCTACACCCTCAAATCGGGGCAAAACTTCAGCAACAGTTTGGTGAAAAACCTCATCCAAAGTTTCTCACATGGTTTGTTAGTGAAAGAAAGAAAGAAAGAAAGAAAGAAAGAAAGAAAGAAAAAAAGAAAGAAAGAAAGAAAGAAAGAAAGAAAGAAAGAAAGAAAGAAAGAAAATGTGTGAAAGGAAGAAGCAGTGCCCCATTTCACCCTTCATGTAAATCCTACGAAAGGTGGCTTCTTTTGTTTTGAACTAATTAACGCTTCTCCCATCTCAATTCCCCACCACCCACAGTCTTCCATCCCAATTCTAAAACATTTTGTTGCTCCTTGAAAAAAGAAGATCCTCCCTTGGTTGGTTGGAAACCAACTAAGGAGAGAAGTAACCTACTACTAAGGGGAGGAAAAATTCCGAATGGTGAGAACAATGACCTCATGGAAAAGCTTGCCTTCAAAAGTTGTGGGTGCTCCATCACTAGAGGCTTTCAAAGAGAGACCGGCTAACTTTGTCAGGCACTACAATTCCCCCGTGGGGCTTTCCAGAGGACCCCCTCTGTCGGGAGGCAGCCCACCAAGGCACATACACACACACCCTCCTTGTTGGCTTCTCTCTCTCTCCCTCTCCCTCTCCCTCTCTCTCTCTCTCTCCCTCTCTCCCTCTCTCTCTCTCTCTCTTCTTTGCAGAGTTACTTGAACACCCTTCCGGCTGGTGAGTTACATACACAAAGGACCTCAGAATAATCAGAAAACTCTACTGAAAAGTTTGGTGGTGGGAAAACAAGCTAGTTTCCCCTCCCACTAAGCCTAAGGCAGCAAAAGAGCAGAAAAGCAAAGGGATGGAAGCCCCCCAACCCACCCCGAGACAATGAAGCCCAGTCACCCCATGGCAGAAGTGATACTTTCAACCTTCCCTAAGCGATGGATGGATGGATGGATGGATGCCCACCTACTCTGCTTTGAAGATGGCCAAAGGGCTCCCTTCTCCAGAGCCCACAACTCTTGGGAAAGAAATGTACTGTCAAGTTGTTGCCAGTGCTGTGTCCTCCCCCCCCCCCGCCTTAATTTACCTATTCTGGAACCAGAAAAAAACAGGTGTCGAGATACTAGTTTGTTCCAAAAAGTTTTCACAGGACACTTGAACCTCAGAATTTTTAGCTGTCAAGTAAGGATGGAAAAAGAGTCATCTTGTATACTTATTTTTAAAAAAAAAAAATACACAAAAACAAATTCGCCTCTGCCTTTGCGAACACGCCTTCTTTCCCTTTGTTCCCCTTAAATAATTCAGTTCATTAAAGATGGACATGCAAATTAGAAAGGCTTACTGTGTTCTTATCCCAAGATCTGTTTCCCTCTCGCCCCTTAATAATTTCACTTAGTTAAGACAGAGGAGATCTATCAGGACCAAACTCAAATTGCTGCTCAATTTCAAATCATAAATAAACCAGCAAGAGGCAACTCTCTACCTGGCTGTATGTCACACCTTGAATATAAGGCTGCTTTTTAATCCACGTTCTATTAAACATCCCTTACAGCAACTCAGTTTTAAAGCCAAACTGGAATCAACTTTGTGGTTGATCCTCTTAACTGCGAAACAAAAGTCTAAAATGCGTGTAACTTTTTGGAGCAAAGGAACATCGATATGATATAAATGCAAGGACTGTTATATGTTCTATAGCCCTGTAACTAATTCATAAGAGTGGAAAAAAAAACTTATGTCCAGGAATTATCTGTCTTTATCAAAGCAGTGAATTCTCAAACTATGTCTTGCTGACATATGTGAAAAGCCAGACCTATGGAAAATCTATTTTACAGCCTGTCTCTATAGGTGCAAAAAAAAAAGGGTTATGAATTATATTTCCCAACCCTTACACAGATTACAATTCTCACAACTCTGACTGGTTTAAACTCCCAATTAGCATGCATTTTTTTACTGGGTAAAAGCTTATAGATATGGCTGGCAGTCTTTTTGACCCGGTCTTTCCTTAAATCAATCCCTACCAGCACAAGTTATCTCTGTCCCCCTCTTGACCCCCTCCTCAGCTGTTCCCCCACTTCCATGCCCTACCCTACCCCTTTGGCCGGATTTGTGTGGGAAAACCCCAGTGAGGATTGAGGTAGACTTCACAAGATCTTGGAGGCTTTGCCAGGCGTCGCTACCGGCCGACACGCATGAGAATTTACTAGAGCAAAGCGGTTTTTAATACAGATCCCACTCCCCAGTTATGCCCCGGTTCCCCAAAACTGCTAAATAAAAATAAACAAATAAATAAAAATCGGTGTAGTTCGACAGCCGCAGGGCGAAGCCGCAAAGCGAGAACGCTTCTTCCCGCCTGGAAAGGCGCCGGTTCTGTCTAAATTACTCTTTTGACTGCCTGCCTGCCACGCGTGCAGAGCCTTTTCGGGGGTACCGGGAGGCGGACATACCCCCCCGCTCAGTTGAGGCAGAAAGATCCGCCTGGAGGGAACCGCAATCGCGGGACGAGCAGGGGTCTCGCGACCCGGCCCGAGAAAGGAGGAACCCGTCCACCTGCCTTTCTCCTTGGTCCAGGGAGAGCTAGCGCTCTCTCTCCTCTCTCTCTCTCTCTCTCTCTCTCTCTCTCTCTCTCTCTCTCTCTCTCTCTCCTCTTACTAAACGCGGAAAGGGAAAGCAAACGCGGGGGCGGTTTGGAAAGACTTTAAAGGGACCCGCGGCGCCAAGGATAAAGACTTAAAAAGACTTCAAAAACTCGGAACTGGACGCGGAACTTTTCAACATCCCCCAGCCCACTTCCGACTCTTTCTTTCTTTCTTTCTTTCTTTCTTTCTTTCTTTCTTTCTTTCTTTCTTTCTTTCTTTCTTTCTTTCTTTCTTTCTTTCTCCTTTCCTTCCTCTCTCTCTCTCTCTTTCTGTCTTCCTTTCCTTCCTTTCTCTTTCTTCCTTTTCTTTCTTTTTTCTTTCTTTCCTTCTCTTTCCGTCCTTCCTTCCATCCTCCTCTCCTTCTCCCTTCCAGGTTAGCGAAGGGTTCCTCTCCTTCCGAAGACCCCCCCCCCACTCCGAGCCCGGCGACTGTGCCCAACTTTGCGGCGCGCGGGAGCAGGCGCTGCGCCGCGGTAATTCCTCGGAGAGTCGCTTCGCGCGGGAATCCCGCGCACCCAGGGACACACACACTCACACGCAGAGCCCTCCTCCTCCCCCACCCCCACCCCCCTGCTCCCTCTTGCCCCCGGCGCTCACCTGGCGTTGGTGCAGTCGTTGTAAAGCGTCTCGAAGTCCCTCCTAGAGATGAGTTTGCACCGGTTGACGCCGGGCTGGATGGCCCCCAAGCCGCGCAGGATGCGCACCTGCTCCACGTTGCAGACCACCGGCGTGATCTCCAGGCGCTTGAGCTTGGTGTAGACCGTGTGCAAGCCGCCCACCAGGTGCTTGAGGAAGAGGTCGAAGGCCTGCGGCAGGCAGATCAGCTCGCAGGCCCTCCACCGAGAAAGAGGCCACCTGCGCGCCTCGCAGCTCCACCATCTTACACTCGTTGTTCTGCGGCGTGTTCTCCACCGGCGAAGGAGTCGAGTACACCGGTTTGCCCGAAGGCGTCGGGGGACCGCCGCCGCCGGCTGCCGCGCCCGGACACGGAACGGGAGCCGGACACGGACACGGACCAGGACCCGAACTGCTCTCCACACCTCCTGAAACCGATGCTGCTGCTGCTGCGGCTGCTGCTGCTGCCGCCGCCGCAGCAGCAGCCGCCGCGCCGGGCTCCGGGCGGAAGAGGCCGGGGACGGTGGTGGGGGCGGCGGCGGGGGCGGCCGGAGCGGTCGGGGCGGGAGGCGGGGAGGGGGCAGCTGCCGGGGGCGCGGGGGGCGCGGGGGGGCGCCGGCGGGGGAGGCGCCGGCTGCGCGGCGGGGATGAGCGGCGCCGGCATCGCCATGGTCACATCAGAGGAGCCGGGTTAAGGCGAGGGGCGCTCCGGGCGCTGCCCCGCCGCGGTCCGCGCCAACTTGAGCCCAGCACCGGCTGCTGTTGCTTTTGCTGCTGCTGCTGCTGCTGCTTGCGGGACCCGCTCCGCGCTCTGCGGCTCAGGAGCCGGCTGCTGCTCCTGCTTCTGCTGCTGGCGGCGCGGTCCACCCTCTCGCCGCGCCCCGCGCGCTCTTGCCCGCCCGCCCGCTCGCTCTGCCCGCCCGCCCGGCTCTCCCTCCGGCCGCGGCGCGCGTTGCTGTTGTTGTCACTCGGTGCAGAGCGGGGGGCGGAGCTCCGCAACTTGCGAAGCCCCTTCAAGCCCAGCCGGAGTCTCTCCCCCCCCCACCCCACTCCGCCCGACTCGGGGCGTCTGACGAGGCCAATTGAGGGGTGGTCTGGAGGTGTCGCTGGCGGGGCCGTTTCTCCCCAGCCTGTAATGCGTAATGGCCCGGGGAGGGGGGGGTGACTCTAGCGCCCCTCCTTCCGGGCAGCGGGGCGGGGCCAGCCAGGGGGTGGAGGGTCAATTGCTCCTCCCTCTATTTCCCCTCCCTCTTTTAAAGGGTTGTGGGGGCGTCTCGGGAAGTTCCTGATGGGACCCCGCTGAGGAAGGGCCACTCGGCTCCCGAGCTTCTTTCCAGGGTCCCTCTGGGAGGAAAAGGATCCGTTGGGTGGTGGCAGCCGAGGGACCTCCTCCCCGCCCCGCCCCTCCTCTTACTCCCCCCCTTTAAAGAACCGATCCGCCTCCCCGGCTTCGAGCTGCCACCCAGCGCCGCGTCTCCCGGCCAGTCTGCGCTTGTGACTTTGAAACCGGCCAACAGACTTTAAACCGAGCGGAGGCCAGCGATTGCCCCACCACCCCAACACACACACTTGGCAGGCGGCGGACCTTCCCACCCGCTCCAGTTCCCCCCCCCCCCGGAGTCCCGATGCGCGCATCCTGGGGGGCTGCTTAAAGGAGGGCCTTTCACTTTCCCCAGGGGAGGCGCGTCACTTTCACTTGCCGGCAAGCAGCGCGCGCTCTCCTCTTCCCCCAACGAGCAAACCAGGGCACATCAGGCTTTGCCCTCTCCCCACCTCCCACCCACCCACCCCCATGGCAGAAACTTTGCCGCACGTGGGGACGAGCCAGGGGGGGGGAGAGCACCGCTGTGCCACTCGAAGCGAAGGAGCGCCCCCCTTGCTTTTGCGCTCCGGAAAGTGTTTTTTTTTCTTTTCTTTTTTCAGGAGTGCGATTCTCCTTCTCTTCTTTGGGGAGTTTTTTTTCTTCTTCTTTCCTTCCCACTTTCAGCTTCGAGAGCGTCCTCCTTTGGCTCTGAATCCTTTTCGTCCCCCAGATTTAGGTTACATTTTGGAAGGGATGCTTGTGTAAACTCTTTCCTAACCGTTGCGCCCGGGAGTTGTGCGGCTCATTTAATTTCTCCCGGAGCCCAAACCGTCCGCCTTTCTCTCTCTTTGACAGACCCCCGAGCAAGGCTCACGTCAAGATCCTAAGCAGGGTTTAAAATAGATTACAGGGTGGTAGTAAGTGAATGAACTGGCGAGTTTTTGGATAGGAGGAACTGAACGCTTTTCTGGAAAGTTGACGGGCAGAAAAAGGACACCCTTTTGGCTTTCTCCCCGCGTGGGCATCTGATCATCCCTCCACGTAAGATGTAACCAACCACAACCGGAATGCCATAGAAAAGACCCTTATCTTGCGCTTCGATCAGTCTTGCGCTTCGCGCTCAGAACTCTTCATTTACGCTCGCCCCACGGTCCAGCCCCCGAGCCTCCCCGCGTGGAAACCAGGAGGCCTTCTCTGCCCCCCGCCCCTACGGCGAGCTGCACATGCGCCGGACTGCTCCGGCCAGCTCGCCATCCGAGCGCCAGTCAGAATGATGTGCGCGGGGGGGGGGGGGAGCCACCGTAGGAAGTAAAGAGATTTTTTTCCCCCTCCTTTCTCTCTGAAATAATTAATGCCGCAATCAGTGTGGTGCACCCTTGGAGACAAATTGGTTCGGGAGGAGGAAAGATATTAAGAAGCAACTCAACTGTTTTTTTCGGCCAAATCCGGGGTTTTATTTATTTTTTATTCCTCTCCCCCCCCCCCCCCGCGAAAAGCAGATCGCTAAACAATGACAGAAAAAAGGAGGAGGCGGAATTGAGCGCCAGCCTGAGAAAGACGAAGCGGCCTCTAAAGGTGTTTTGTAAGTTGGTGGACAAGAGGCCCATTAATATTGCTACCCAGAATTCCCCAACTTAATTCTTGTTGCATCAGTCTGGATTGCCTTGTGGCTTCTTATCATCCTGCACCAACCTAATAATTTTCAGTTGACTTGGAAACAAAACTGAGCCACACCAGGCCCGATGGACGGGAGACCACCAGGAGTGAAGGGGACGAAGTATCTAGAGAAGGAAGCTCAGTCAAGGCTCTTCCAAGAACAATCACAACTTGTGTCCACCAGGAGTCAGGACAACACGAAGGAGACTTTTAAGGGTTAGAACTCCGAAGTAGGTTCAGCCCAGGGGTGAAATTCAGCAGGTTCTGACAGGTTCTGGAGACCCAGTAGCAGAGATTTTGAGTAGTTGGGAGAACCGGCAAATACCACCTCTAGCTGGGCCCGAAGTGGGGTGGGAATGAAGATTTTGCAGTATCCTTCCCCTGCCACGCCCACCAAGCCAAGCCTACAGAACTGAAAAATGAATTTCACCACTGGTTCAGCCTGTGTTCATTTTGCAAGATTCATTTCAGTGAGTTTTCCCTACAGGAATGTTGCCTACAGAGGAAAAATAAATGCTGTGACCATTTTGCAAGATTCATTTTAAACATTTTAAACTCCTTTTTTTTAAAAAAAATCCTTAAAACCAGAGGACTTTAATTTCCAATTCCCATCTTCAATGGTGAGGAACCGCCTCTTTGAGCAAGCTAATAAAAACAATCACTCCTTTAAAAACTAAACCAAATAAAAAATGGAACCATTTTTTTTCATCCTTTCAACTCCAGCCCCAATCGCTTCATAAGGCCCGTTCCTCATCCCCCCCCCCAACCGATTGTGACTTAATCAAATCACATTTAAAAGCTGAATCCGCGGATCTTAAGAGCTGAAGGGGAGCACGGGAAACCGGCCGAAGGAAGGGATAAAATTGGGACCCTGCGTCGCATTTGCGCTTTTCTGTTTTCCTAACTAAGAGGGGTGGATCCCGCCCAACTGATTTTGTTCATCCTCGGTGGCTCTGCGTGGCAGAGTTCCAAAATATATACACGTCTGCGCGGATCCCACCGCTTGAAGTCTGTCTCAAGAAAGCGCCTTGGGCATTTGTGCAAAGAAGCATCAAACCGCAATCTTAGTTTAGTTTGGGTTTAATCTCGGTTCGCGCGCAGAGCTAGTCTAGGAGTTCGCGCTCCCCGGTTCTTTCTTAGGTGAGAAAACGCAATTCTGAAGCTGCCAAGAAACCTCCCCAAAAATCCTGCTTGCTTTTCTCATTTGCCCCGATCCCGACAGGAACGAGCGAAGGGCGACGAAGTGTATCCCCGGCATTTCGAAGCGCCAAGCGCCGACTTTAGGATCCCGCGCCAAACCCACGCAAAGCGAGAAGGGAGACGAAAGGAAAACCGAAAGGAATCGGCCTCGATTGTTTCCCTTTCGTGAAGACGCCCCCAGCGGCCTCTCCTCCCCGGCGTGACCGTCCCCCTCCATCCCCTCCTTCTCCCCGATTCCTGGGTAGCCCGGAATGATTTGCGACTTCGCCCGCAGTTTGTCACGCAGGAGCGATGCCGCTCAAATCCGGCCGCCTGTTTAAAATTCAAAGACCTGCAAATCGCTCCGTTTGTCCTTTGATGGGGGCCTCCGCTGATTAAAACGCGACCAAGAAGGCTTAATTGCCGCACTAATTAAGAAGTCTTTAATTTCTTTTCCAGGAATATTTGTTTGAAGCGAGGGATGGGGTTTTTTTTTCCTTCTGCTGCTCGGCACAGCTTGTTCAGGGGGACAAGCGTCTCTCTCCCCCACCCCCCTTCCCCTCTCCTCTCCCCCTTTCCGTCTCTGCTTTCTCCTCCCTCTGACCTCCCCGGCGGCGAATGAAAGAAAACAGTCACGCGAACCTAGAATTGGGGGGTGATTTATGGCTGGCGGGACAAGAGGGCGCGCGCACGGATTCGGAAAGCCCGCCCGGGGAACGTGGGAAAGGCGCAATGGTCCGGCCCTGCTTGCGCGTCATCCTTTTTCGGCAGACCAAGGCGAATCCTTCTGTTAGGACCCCCCGGGGGGGGAGAAATAGGGCCTCTCTCTCTCTCTCTCTCTCCCTCCCTCCCTCCCTCCCTCTCTCTCTCTCTCTGTGTCTTCTGTTCATGGTCAGGCGTTCTGTTTCTCTCCTCTCCCTCTTTAAAAAGACCCACTTCCCCATCGTCTCTTGGGTTCCTTCTTGTCTCTGGCGCAGAGACCCACAAGAGGTCTCAGGCAGCGTTGGAGACCCTCTCGAAGCTGCGCTGAAGCAACGGGGGTCACAGGCCGGGCGTTGCCCAAGTTGTGCCAACGTTTGCAGAAGCTGACCTCGTTCCAGGGGTGAAATCCAGCAGGTTCTGACAGGTTCTGGAGAACCGGTAGGGGACATTTTGAGTAGTTCGGAGAAATGCCACCTCTGGCTGGCCCCAGAGTGGGGAGGGAATGGAGATTTTGCGGGATCCTTTCCCTGCCACGCCCACCTAGCCACACTCACAGAACCGGTAGCAAAAAAAAAATGAATTTCACCACTGCCTCGTTCTCCAGGACAGGTCGAAGCGACAGTTACCATCTTCCAGGCTCAGGGCTCGGCTTCTTGAGAAGACCCTCTCTGTAAGCCCTGCCCCGTCCGGTTTGATGCGATAAAGTTGGGGGTGTTCCGGATCCCCGTAGATTGGGGTCGTCTGAAGGGACCCTTGTCTTTTAGAAGAGCCCAGTCCAGAGGCCTCTGATTCCTGGCCTCGTTTAAAAGATGGCTTTAAAAAATTGTTTCTCCTCTCCCACCACCAGGCCTGGGGGGGGGGGGCGCTAAGTGGGAAGGGGCCTCTTAGAGTTTGATAGGCTGGGCATTTTCCTCCCCCCGACGTGAGGTTTTTTTTTCTGCTCTTTTTCCCGGTGGTTCTGTACTCTCTTCGCTGATGTAAGCCGCCTGGAGTGACCTTAGAGCCGGGAAGCCTTATCAATTTTGTATAAATCAGTGAGGCCGAAGCTATGAATCAGAACACGGGATGCGCCTTTCTGGACGGAGCTTCGCTTTCTCTACAAACGCTTTTCCGAGGTGTTGGAGAAGCACACAGGATCGGGTCTTTTCTGCTATTGCCCCAGCGGGGCGAAAGAGGCGGGGGGGGGGGGAAACCTCTCGCCCACTGGTCGGTGCGGATCCCGATCAAGGCAGAAGATCTAGCGGAGAGAGACCCGCTCCTGGAAACTGGTTGGGATACCTGGTGGTCTTGTCTTGTCATCGAGCAAACTCCCGGGGCGGGGGGGGGGTGATTTCCAACGCTTCTCGGGCGACCACCTCTCTCTTTCCAAGCCCGCCCATTCAACCAAATCCCGCGGGCAACAAACGACCCCAGCAGCTTCGGCTGTCTGCGGGGATCTCTTCCTGTGGAAAGATTTATTAGGCGAGCTTGCAGAAAAGGTGTCTACGCGCCCCACGGTGGACGCCTCAGGAGAGCAGGGGGAAGTGAAAGGAAACAGTCTGGGTGGGGAGGGGCTTCGTTCCGACCCTTGGTTGAGTGCTAACCCCCCCCTTTCCCCAGCCCCGAGCATTCGCCGGCTGGATAGCAAGGGCGCCTGGCTCTAAATAGAGGCCAGGCGTGGCACTCCACTTCTCCCCTCCCTTTAGACGGCAGTTTGATAAGGCGAAGCGCCCTCCCCACGTCGCTGGCCAGAAGAAGCTTCCTCTGGGCAACGCCAAATCCCGACTAGCGCAAATCGGGCCACAGGGGGAGCTTTCCCTCACCACCACCACCGCGCAAAAGACTTGGCCGTAGGGGATTTCCGCTTTTGCGGCGGCGCAAAGAAATCTCCAATAAAGGAGAATATTTGTAGCTCTCAGGGCTGAAAGGCTTGCTTCTTTTCTTGCAGACGTTTTATTACCCGAACTAGGTAACATCATCAGTGCCCGAAGGGAGTAGGGTTTGCAGGGAAGAGGAGGAGGAGGAGGACTGTGGGATCCTTGGTGCTCTCTGAGCTTGCTTCTTTTCTTGCAGACGTTTCATTACCCTAACTAGGGAACACCACCAGTGCTAGACGGGAGTAGAGTTTGGAGGGAGGAGGAGGAAGGAGGAGGAGGAGGAGGAGGAGGAGAAGAAGAAGAAGAAGAAGAAGGGAAGGAAGGAAGGAAAGAAGGAGGGAAGAAAGAAAGAAAGAAAAGAAAAGAAAGAAAGGAAGGAAGGAAAGAAAGAAAGAAAGAAAGAAAGAAAGAAAGAAAGAAAGAAAGAAAGAAAGAAAGAAAGAAAGAAAGAAAGAAAGAAAGAAAGAAAGAAAGAAAGAAAGAAAGAAAGAAGACTGCGGGTTCCTTGGTTCTCTCTGAGCTTCCTTGTTTTCTTCCAGACCTCATTACCCTAACTAGGTAACATCATCAGTCCTAGTAAGGAGTGCTGTTTGCGGTCCGTTTATATTCTGGCATCTTGCTCGTTTGTCTGGGGGAAAGGAGGGCTCTTAGAGATTCTTTGGTCGGGCTGTTTAAAGAATCGCTAAGACACCCCCACTCCCACCCCACACAGATAGCACTAATGCTGTTACCTAGTTAGGGCCATGAAACGTCTGCAAAAAACAGGCCCACAGAGCACCAATCACCCCGCCCCCAACACACACATACACACATAGTACTGATGCCGCTACCTAGCTAGGGCCACGAAACGTCCGCAAGAAAACAAGCAAGCTCAGGGAGCCTCAAGCAAGGACCCCTTCAAAGAAGTATTACGCTGCCTTTGGTTTCCAGGATGCTCCGCACAGGCCAATTATGGGTTGGGGAGGGGGGGGCGAGCGAGGCGGGCATTCCCAGGGAGGACTCCCCCCTCCCCCATCGTTTCTCTTGGCTTCGAGACATCCGTCCTGGGGGAGCGGCGCTTGGAATCTCCGCCTGGAGCCCTCCAGGCAGCGTCACCCCAACGCTTGCGTTTTCCCTCCGTCCGGGGCCCTTGAACCGTGGTCTCGGAGTCACCCGCTCGCGGGCCGGATGCGCCTTTTTAGGATCGCAACTACTTGGCGAGGGGGGGGGGGCTCCCGGAGGGGCTGCTATGCCGTCGAAATGCGCCGCGCTCTGCTTTTCCCACCCGCCCCTCTTCCAAAGTCTGCGCGGCCTGAATCCCAACACGGGACAGGGCGGTTTGCGGATGGGGATGTCTCCCCTTCCCCTTCCCCGCTCTCTTTCGTCACACCCACCCCTTCAAAAAAAAGAACGGTGCAAGAATTTCCAACTGAGCAAAGAGAGCCTCTTCTCCCCCCCCCCCACTTTGGGGGAATTGAGAGGGGGGGTTACTCTCTCCTGCCCTCCCCTCCCTTTGTTACGGATGGCTAATTTGGCGACCGTTGCATTGGGGACCTCCTGAACACACACAACACACACAAAATACTCACACTCCAGGAAGAGGATCCCCTTGCATTCCCTTGCGATCTGAGAGGATCGGGACACACACACCCTCTCCTCCTCCTCTAGTTGAGCGTTGAGAGAAAGTTGAACACAAGGCCAGGGACAGAATCAGAATAGAGCTGGAAAGGACCTTGGAGGCCTTCTAGCCCACCCCCCTGCTCAAGCAGGAGATCCGATACTATTTCAGACAAGCGTCTACCCCAGTGTTTCTCAACCTTGGCCACTTGAAGATGTCTGGACTTCAACTCCCAGAATTCCCCAGCCAGCATTCGCTGGCTGGGGAATTCTGGGAGTTGAAGTCCAGACATCTTCAAGTGGCCAAGGTTGAGAAACACTGGTCTACCCAGTCTCTTAAAAGTCTCCAGTGATGGGGCATTCAGAACATCTGCAGGCAAGCTGTTCCACTGGTCAATTGTCCTCACTGTTAGGAAGTTTCTCCTTAATTTCCGGTTGCTTCTCTCCTTGATTAGTTTCCCTCCATTGTTCCTTGTTTTGCCTTCTGGTGCTTTGGAAAATAAATGGACCCCTTCTTCTTTGTGGCAGCCCCTCCAATACTGGAATACTGCTCTCATGTCCCACCCTGATCCTTCTCTTCTCTAGACTAGAAAACCCAAATCCTGCAAACCGTTTTTTTCTTATCTTTTAGTCTCCAGCGGAGCGAGACCGAGCGAACATCTCTCTTTAGACTTCTGGGTTCGTCGAACTTGGCATCGATCCCCCCTCCCCAACTTCTTCCCGCAACTTCGCCCCATCTTTTCCTCGAGTGCTTTTACTTCGAAGTTTAGGATCGCCCCCGGGATCGCCCAAGCCCCGTCCCGTTGGCTTTCGAGGCTCGCCTGCCCGATCCGAAGACACGCTCCCCTCGCCTTCCCTTTTTGCCCCCTTTCTCCCCCCACCTATTGGAAAACACTCATCTGTATCAGCCAGGAAGCGCGTTCTCTTTGATCCCCCCCCCGTTATTCGTCACCCGCCTTTATCAACGTTAACACCCGTGTTTGTGTATCGTGTGTACCAATTCGAGCCCCCCCCCCCCACAACTCGCCCTTCTGCACTTCCTCCTTTTTCTCCCCCTTTGAAAGCTCGGGAGGCCAAGCGCTCCGGTTTGATGGTTGGTTCCTGCGGTTATTTAAAACAAAAAAGAAGAAAAGGGAAAAAAAAAAACAGGCTAAGCCAATTCTATAAACCTCCTGCAAATTAAAATACATGGGAGGGAGGTCGAGAGGCTCCGTAATGGAAGTGCTGACACCATCTTAACGGCGGCGTTGTAAACGGCCACGCTATAATATCCATTAAGGGGAAAGAAAAAGAAGATGGTTGATCAATAATTTATACCGAGAGTACCAACGGCAGACATAATAACTCGTAATGGTTGCAGAGCCATCGCGCCCACTCCCCCACCGCCAGGTCTGCGGAGGAAAAGTCCCTTCCCTCGAGCTGAGCGTGGGCTTTCCACCCCTATCCCTCACCCACCCCGCAATACCCCCCACCCGCCCACCCCGATGCCGTCCCTCCCTCGGACTAGCCCGGGACTAGCGAGGCTTGAACTCGTCGGAAGAGACACGCGCGGCTGCAGGGAAACGCTGAAGGTCGAGCAGCTCCGAGCGCAACAGCTCGGAGCGACCCGGCTTTCTTTTTTGGCTTCAAAGCGAGATAAGGATCGCCGGGACGCCCCGTCGAGGCTTGGCAGGCGGGAAAAGGAGAGGAAGGCCGGCTTGGGAGGCGTCGTGGGCAGGGAGGGAGAGTAGGAGGGGGGCCTTGCTGAGCTCAGCGCAGCTCCAGCTGCTCCCCCTAAAAGATGGGGGGCTGAGGGTCCAGGTCAAGGCTGGGGGAAGGCTGTGAGAGGGGTCTTGGAGCCTTAGTGGTTAAGCGTCCCCTCGCACATATGTGCTAGTTGTTCCCAACTCTAGGAGGTGATGCTCATCTCAGTTTCAAAGGCGAAGAGCCAGCACTGTACGAAGACGTTTCCGTGATCATGTGGCATGACTAAACACGGAAGGTACGACAGAACGCTGTTACCTTCCCACCAAAGTTGGTTCCTATTTTTTCCTACTTGCATTTTTACGTGCTTTCGAACTGCTAGATTAGATTAGATTAGATTAGATTTAATAAATTTATAGGCCGCCCAATCCTGAAGGATTCACAACAAATACATTTTAAAAAATAAAAAAGTTAAAACAAAGAAACACAGATTAAAAAACCACATCATACACCCAGTCTAGGTTGGCAGAAGCTGGGACAAGTAACTGGAGCTCACTCTGTTACACCATGCTAGGGATTCAAACTGCCAATCTTCTGATCGACAAGCTCAGCTTCTTAGCCACTGAGCCACTGCGTCACTTTAGTTTTAGTGGTCAACCAGTTAAATATGAGCCAGCAGTGTGCAGCGGCATCCAAAAAAGCCAATGTAATCCTAAATTGCATTAACAGAGGGATACAATCTAGATCAAGTGAGGTACTAATACCACTCTATAAAACCTTAGTAAGACCGCACCAGTGGTGGGTTTTAAAATTTTTTAGAATCTCTTCTGTAGGTGTGGCCTGCTTTGTAGGAGTGGCTTTTACAGCCATGTGACCAGGTGGGAGTGGCTTGCCAGCCATGTGACTGAGTGAGAGTGGCTTGGCAGTCATGTGACTGGGTAGGCATGGCCAACTTGTAAAATGTGGTGAAACTCACTTAGCAACGCTCTTGCTTAGCAACCAAAATGTTGGCTCAGAAACTCTGGCTTTTGAAGCACACAAGTCTTAAAGCTGTCAAGTTACAAGACCCTTGCACCCCTAACCCTTTAAAAAAAAAAAACCCAGGGGAGTTCAAATTTGACAGCTTTAAGACTTGTGGACTTCAACTCCCAGAATTCCTCCTCCAGTCATGTTGGCTCAGGAACTCTGGCATTGAAGTGTGCAAATCTTAAAGCTGTCAAGTTACAAGACCCTTGCATCCCTAACCTTTAGGAAAAAAAACCAGGGGTGTTCAAACTTGACAGCCTTAAGACTTTAAGGTTTAGACAGGACTCTTGGAGGTGGGTGGGGCAATTGGTGAGCCAGCCAATCAGTGAGCGGCAGAGGAGGAAAGCATGGTGTGGACGGGCGAGTGGAGGGAGCTGGAACCGGTTCTAAACGGCACGATAGATTTGTGGAACCTCTTCTATAGAAGAGGTTAGAACTGGCAGGAACCTACCCCTGGACTGCACCTACAGTACTGCTTCCACTTTTGGTCACCACACTATAAAAAAGATGTTGAGAATCTAGAAAAAGTGCAGAGAAGAGCAACAAAGATAATTAGGAGACTGGGGGCTAAAACATATGAAGAACGGTTGCAGGAACTGGTTTAATGAAAAGACGGACTAGGGGAGACATGATAGCAGTCTTCCAATATCTCAGGGGCTTCCACAAAGAAGAGGGAGTCAAACCATTCTCCGAGGCACCTGAGGGTAGAACAAGAAGCAATGGGTGGAAACTAATCAAGGAGAGATTCAACCTGATGATGTGATCAAAATTCAGACACTTGGCATCAGGTTCATATTGATGACAGTTGCTACGTTCCAAGGTCATGGAATCAACTTTTGCAACCTTGTGTAGCCACCTCAATCAAACCAGGGTTGCAACCCAAAGCTTTTCTTAAAAACTGAAGCTTGTACAGACGTGGGAAGACTATTAAAAGTTTATAGAATGGGTGTCACCATGTCACAGGTGATCCTTCACTTATGACCGCAAATGAGCTCCAAATTTTGGTTGCTCAGAGAAACAGTTGCTACGTGAATTTCCCCCCCATTTTACAACCTTTCTTGCCATGCTTGTTAAGTGAATCATTGTTAATTTAGTAACACGCTTGTTAAGCGAATCTGGCACCCCCTTTGCTTGCCACTGTAATAAGTAGGAATCAGTTGCCAAGCATCGGAATTTTGATCGTGTGACAATGGGGAATTTTCACTGGTCGTATCTGTGAAAAACAGCGCTGTTATAACTTTCCACAGACACAAAATGAATGAGGACCTCCTGTATTTTAAATCAGTTGGGCTTCTGTACAGTATATATAAAGAGACACAGTGGTTCAGTGGCTAAGACGCTGATCTTGTCAATTAGAAGGTCGGCAGTTCAGTGGTTCGAATCCTGAGCACCATGTAATAGAGTGAGTTCCCATTACTTGTTTCAGCTTCTGCCAACCTAGAGGTTCGAAAGCATGTAAAAATGCAAGTAGAAAATGAGGAACCACCTTTGGTGGGAAGGTAACAGTGTTCCATGTGCCTTTGGCATTTAGTCATGCCAGCCACATGACTACGGAGACGTCTTTGGACAAGGCTGGCTGTTCGGCTTTGAAACAGAGTTGAGCACCACCTCGTAGAGTTGGGAACAACTAGTACATATGAGCGAGGGGAACCTTTATCTTTACCTTTACAGTACATAAAATTCTAGACTGAAAGGTTCTTTCTATAGGTTAAAAAACAGAAGGGGGGGGGGTTTCCACACAGGATGCTCAGAACCATTCTATGTTGTATTCCAAAAACTTTCTCAAAAGTTTCCCTGTTTGTAGTCTTCTATAAATCCTTTTCTTTTTTGTTTTTGCTGATACCCTTCAAAGGGCACACCTCTGCTACCTTGAGCTCAAGCTTGGAAAAACCTTTTGAATTTAGTCGCACTTGGAAAAGAACCAAGCTTATATTAAAAATGCCCGATTATTTGCTTATCCAGTGACCCGCGAAAAGATAGCTTCTCCTGGAAATGAGTAAAAAACAAAGCAAACTATGTCGGTTGAATTGTGATCCGAAGGATGTTTGTTGATGAACAAGAACAATTCAAGTAAACAAGATTTCTTGCCTGGCACCAGAGAGAAGAGAAGAGGGGAGGGGAGGGGAGGGGAGGGGAGGGGAGGGGAGGGGAGAGTAGAGTAGAGTAGAGTAGAGTAGAGTAGAGTAGAGTAGAATAATACAGAATAGAATAGGAAGAATAGAATTAGAATAGAATAGAATAGAATCAGTTGCCAAGCATTGGAATTTTGATGACGTGACTATGGGGAGTTGCAAAGTCATAAATGTGAAAGACCTGATGCGGACAAAAAAAAAAATCTCAATACATAACACTACACATACCATATATTTTGGAGTATAAGACACATCTTTTTCCTTCAAAAAAGAGGCTGAAAATCTGGGTGCGTCTTATACACTAAATACAGCATTTTTTGCCTCCCCAAACCCCGTCCCCTTCACCAAAATGGCCATGCATAGCCTTTAGGAGGCTTCCAGAATGCTCCTGGGGGCTGGGGAGGGCAGAAATAAGCAAGAAATGGGCTGTTTTTTTGCTCAATTTCCCCCCGCAGCCTCCAGTAGCACTCTAGAAGCCTCCTAAAGGCTATCCATGCCCTTTTTTTGACAAAAAATGGGCCATTTTTTGCTTGTTTATGGAACCCCACCCCGCAGGAGCACTTTGCAAGCCTCCTAATGGCTATTCATGCCCCTTTTTGGAACCCCCCCTGGCCCATTTTCAAGAAAAAACTGGCCGTTTTCAAGAAAAAACTGGCCGTTTTTACAAAAAACGGGCCGTTTTCACGAAAAACGGACCATTTTTATGAAAAACGGGCCGTTTTTGGGAGTTCTGCAGATTGCAAAAATAATAATAATAATAATTTGCCTCTTCAAAATCTTGGTGCGTCTTATACTCCAAAAATACAATACTCACTGCAGCTAGGATTGCCTTCGCGCAAAACTGGAAACAAATCAATACACCTGCAGATGAAATAATAATTAGAAAGGTACTCGAATGTGCAGAGATGGACAAAATGACCATGGAGTTAAAAGAAAGAGAAGAATCAGATTATTATAAAATATGGAACAGAATTTATAAGTGGCTAGAAAACAGAAGCCAAAACAGGAAATAGAAGTCTCTTTTGGTTTTTTCTAAACTAGCATTGAATAAAAATTAACTAAAGTTACTAATTACTATCAAACTTAAAGTGTTAACCATAATGTAAATGTAATGGAGATATGAACAAATCAATATACTTACAATTGTTAGTACAATTGTTATTACACTACTACAGATGTTAAAACCGATAGGAAGGCAATGTAGAATAGAGAAGCTAAACATGTATGCCAATACAGAAGGCTGTAAAACTATTTTATATTATTATGTTTATCTTGTTTTTTTCTATATTTGTTGCTTTTTTCTGTTTTTAAAGGTAAAAATGTTTAATAAAAACTTTTTTTAAAAAAAGATCTAGTGCTTTTTTTGGTGGCAAAAAATATGTAAGAAAGGGTCTTATTTTCAGGAAAACATGGGTAGTAAAGATTCATGGCTATCGTAACCAGAATAGGGTCTCCTGCTTGGGCAGGGGGTTGGACTAGATGACCTGCAAGGTCCCTTCCAACTCTGTTAATCTGTTAATAAATTTAACTTTGCAGAGACAAACAGAAAACCTTCGAAGCCAAAGCCACTATGTTAAAGGCAGTTGAACACAGTTGTAGGTTTCCTGGCAAACTCATTTGCTTAATTTCAAAGAGAGAGTCCGTATCCAGATACACGTCTTCACATTTTGTTTAGCGGGGTGCAGTTTTAGCAAATCTGCTCAGCCTGGGAGCCTTAGCATGGATTAAATTATCTTTATTAAATTATGGGTGTGCAAAGCACTTTTCGACATAAACGTTCCGATACCAGAATAATTGCAATGGCCTTCGTGACTACAGGACAGGGCATCTGGGAGTTAGAGACAGCCATTCCAAAATTTGCTTCATAAATGTAATTAAAATTGGATCCTATTAAGTGATCAAGAATATTCATTTCTAAAGCTCAAAGAACGCAGTAAGACAGGGCTCTGCGTCTTTCTGGAATTAAATTAATTTCCATCTATTTGTTTTCCAGATTTCTCTACCAAACTGCTATTTTTTTTTTTAATAAAAGGACACCATTTCCTATCCAAATAGTTCAACAATACAGTTTGTGTGATCCAACTCTTCATGGGCTTCATTAGAACAGAATGAAGAAAGTATGCAGCAGCTGCCAAAAAAGCCAACACAGTTCTAGGCTGCATAAACAGAGGGATAGAATCAAGGTCACGTGAAGTGTTAATACCACTTTTTAATGCCTTGGTAAGGCCACACTTGGAAGACTGCATTCAGTTTTGGTCACCACAATGTAAAAAAGATGTGGAGACTTTAGAAAGAGTGCAGAGAAGAGCAACAAAGATGATTAGGGGCCTGAAAACTAAAACATATGTAGAACAATTGCAGGAACTGGGTATGTCTAGTTTAATGAAAACAAGGACCAGGGGAGACAAGATAGCAGTCTTCCAATATCTCAGGGGCTGCCACAAAGAAGAGGGAGTCAAACTATTCTCCAAAGCACCTGAGGGTAGGGCAAATAGCAATGGGTGGAAACTAATCAAGGAGAGAAGCAACTTAGAACTGAGGATAAATTTCCTGACAGTTGGAACAATTGATCAGTGGAACAGAAGTTGCCTCCAGAAGTTGTGAATGCTCCAACACTGGAAGTCTTTAAGAAGGTGTTGGATAGCTATTTGTCTGGAACGGTATGGGGTTTCCTGCCTAGGCAGGGGGTTGGACTAGAAGACCTCCAAGGTCCCTTCCAACTCTGCTATTGTATTGTAAGTTTGAATTGATAACACAACTGTGTGTGTGTTATCATCTTAACCAAGCTGAACATCTTAACCAACGCAATAATCTTTTTCTGTTCCTCAGGCAGAGTAAGAAACTGAAAATCCACACAAGGTAGATCAAGTTGCTTCTGGCATTACCCAAAAATTTTGCCCAGGGCACTCGCTTCACTCGCTTCACTCGCTTGCACGCCAACCCCGTGCTCCATGCACATTTGCACCTAGAAAGATCTGCACATGCGCACAACGTTAGAAAAGGAAAGAAAATACATTTTTGCAATGAAGATTGTTCTGCGCATGCGCAGAAACAAAGATCAAGATGGCACCGGCGTCGATAAAACCCGTTTGGGGGCGTAGCAGGCTGAGTTACTACCTACTCAGCCAAACCAGTAGAAACCCACCTCTGAGGTAGATGTAACATTCTGTGCTTTTTTCCCCTCAAAATAATAATAATAATTTTGGTCTAATTTCAGGGGAATATAATCACGTTACAGAAAACCAGATATTTCTTTCAGAACCGAACTCGATCAAATGGGAGGTGGGCGGGGAGAAAGTTTGTGAGGGAAATGAGATTTGCTAAAAGCTGCCTTTATCTGGTTTGTTTCAGGTAGCCAACGGAGGAAAGGATATTTCACAGCCGTTAGCCCGGAAGAGTGTTGTAGCTAATGATGGAGATGGATAAAATTATTAACAGCATGATCGAACCTTTCTTTATTTAGAAATAGTCTTCTGTTCTTTCAAGTAGGGAAGCCTATGGATGAATATTGCAAAGAGTTTTAGCGCCATTCAATTCCACACGCTGAAATCACGGCATCCAGAGGTGGGTTTCACATAATTTTAACCATCGGTTCCAGAGGTGGGTTTCAACTGGTTCGGCTCGGTTCGGCCGAGTAGGTAATCATTCGGCCGGACATGCACCATGAATCAGTTCTATGCTCGCCGACGCCATATTGATTTTCTGTTGTGCATATGCGCAGAACAATCTTCATTGGAAAAAATGTATGTTTTCCCTTTTCTAATGTGGTGCGCATGCACAGACCTTTTAAGGTGCAAATGCGCATGTGTGTGGAGTGTGTTTGTGGCAGGCGCACACGTGCAAAAAAATTTGCACACTGAACCGGTAGTAATGGCAGCAGGAACCCACCCCAATTGGTTCTCCGTGCACCAAAACTGTGAGCGTGCACAGCTTGCATGCATGCATGCAGTTTAGAAAATGTGGCTACATAGCAATAGCAGTTAGACTTATATATCGCTTCATAGGGCTTTCAGCCCTCTCTAAGCGGTTTACAGAGTCAGCATATCGCCCCCACAGTCTGGGTCCTCATTTCACCCACCTCGGAAGGATGGAAGGCTGAGTCAACCTTGAGCCGGTGAGATTAGAACCGCTGAATTGCAGATAACAGTCAGCTGAAGTGGCCTGCAGTACTGCACCCTAACCACTGTGCCACCTCGGCTCTTAGGACAGTATAATATTGGGGTGGATGGGTAGGGCTAGGGCAGGCGTACCCACAGGTTGAAACTACTAGCTCGTCTGAACCGGTTCAAACCGGCTGAATACCATCACTCACTGCATTGTAAAGTGCCAAAATATAATCAGATTATATCCCCATTCCATTACAGGTAGTCCTCAACTTACAGCCACAGTTGAGCTCCACATTTATATTGCTAAGTGAAATGGTTATTAAGTGAGTTTTGCCTCATTTTACGACCTTTCTTGCCACAGTTGTTTAGGGAATCACTGCAGTTAAGTCTAGTAACACGGTTGTTAAGGGAACCTGGCTTCCCCATTGACTCAGAAGGTCACAAAGGGTCATCACATGACCCCGGGACAGTGCAACCTGTCATAAATGTGAGTCAGTTGCCAGGAGTCTGAATTTTGATCCTGGGACGGACCGTGGGGGTGCTGCAACTGGTCGTAAGTGTGAAACCCAGTCATAAGCCACTTTTTCAGTGCCGTTGTAACTTCAAACGGTCACTAAACTGTTGTAAGTCGAGGATTACTTGACCTGTGCCTTTATTTTAAGTAGAACTACTTTTTTTTCTCCATTTCCCCCCCAGCATAGATAGGAAAATCCAGTTTACTTCAGAGTTAAGGGGAAGGAGGTAAAATGCTTCATAAATCAGGACATTAATTTGAGCATCTGAGGGATTCCCATGCTTTAACAATGCTTCCTTTCCGTGCAAATCTTGTCACTTTTCAGATTGTTGGTGTCTAAAATATGACAAAAATCATTCATTTGCTTGCAATGCTTTGTAAGGCCCGATTTTGCTCCTCTGTGTTATTTGTACTGTACTAACCACCCGGTAAAGCAAACACACAACACCCCAAGATTGGAGTTTCTTGTGATTACGTTTCAAAAATGAGTAAAATGAAGCTGTCCTGATACTTTGAGAAAATTCTTCTTGGAGCTGGAAACTCAGCAGATACTCCTGCGTTGTGGTTCTGGTGAGCCGAAGGCGCCCTCTGTAGGGCGATGCTTGTAAGTGTTCTCAGGTACAAGTTAGCCTCTTCATCCCTCTGAAGACCACAGAGAATTCTTTGGAATGAAGTACTTACTTGGCTTATGTCAAAATCAGAGGGAAGGAGCCCTTTCATTATTTCACACTTGAGGTTGGCCCTGCCTGGTGGAGGAAGGCCAGCGGCTTCCAACTGCCTTCCCCTCCAAGCCAGACAATGGAAGAACTAGATCACAACACAATGCAAATCGTTTGCGCCGAATCGCAAGGCAGATTTTTTGCCCTCTGCAGAATCTTTGGATCGAAAGGCTCTCAGAGTTGATTTTAGAAGTGGCCAATGGGTTTAGAAGTGCTGGATAAATTAGGAACACCAGTCAAATCATTTCCATAAAGAGAATTAAGTTAACATAATACTAAATTGCATTAACAGAGGGATGCAAAATGAAGATTAAGTAAGGTGCTAATACCACTTTAGAAAGCCTCAGTAACACCACACCTAGAATACTGCATCCAGTTTTGGCCACCACACGGTAGAAAAAATGTTAAGACTCTAGAAAGAATGCAGAGAAGAGCAACCAAGATGATTAGGGGACTGCGAGCTAAAACATACAATGAACAGTTGCTGGAACTGGGCATGGCTAGTCTAGTGAAGAGAAGGACTAGGAGAGACATGATAGCAGTCTTTCAATCTTTGAGGGGCTGCCACAGAGAGGAGGGGGTCAAGCTATTTTCCAAAGCACCTGAAGGCCAGACAAGGAATAATGGATGGAAACTGAAGAAGGAGCAATTCAACCTGGAAATAAGAATTTTTTTTCTCACAGTGAGAACAATCAACCAATGGAACAAGAAGTTGCCTTCAGAAGTTGTAGGAGCTTCATCACTGGAAGCTTTCAAGAAGACACTGGACTGCCATTTGTCAGAAATGGTATAGGTTCTCCTGCTTGGGTAGAGGGGTTGGACTAGATGACCTACAAGATCCCTTCCAACTGTGTTAATTCATCAAAGCAAAGGGTTTTTTTTTAAAAAAAAGTCTGTGAATTTATAAAGTTTACCATAACATAGATTTATGACTGGTCCTGGAAAGGAGTCATATTATTTATTCATTCATTCATTCATTCATTCATTCATTCATTCATTCATTCATTCATTTATTTTATTAACTTGTATGCCACCCACTCTCGGAAAACTCAGGGCGGCTTACAAATAAAAAGGGAAAGGTGAATATAAAAATAAAAAAACAACAGTTAAAAATTCGACAACATTCATAACACAAGATGGGGCTGGATAATTCAACAGCCCCAGGCCTGCCGGAACAGCCAGGTCTTGGTCGCTTTGCGGAAGGCTGGAAGGATAGTGAGAGTCTGGATCTCAATGGGGAGATCGTTCCATAGGGCCAGAGCAGCAACAGAGAAGGCCCTCCTCCGGGGGGTGGCCAGCCAACATTGGCCAGCAGATGGAATCCGGAGGAGGCCTAGTCTGTGCGATCTAATAGGTCTCTGGGAGGTAACTGGCAGGAGGCGGTCTCTCAGGTAGCCAGGTCCGATACCATGTAGGGCTATTTCAGTGGTGGGTTTCAAAAATTGTTCGAACCTACTCTGTGGGTGTGGCCTCCTTTGTGGGAGTGGCTTGCCACCCATGTGACCGGATGGGAGTGGCTTGCTGCCCATGTGACTGGATATGAAGATGCCGACGACACTTGTCAGAACCACCTTAAATTACCTCACAAACAGCACTGGCATGCATAAGAATATGATGTAAACTTGTTTTTAAAAAGGCATCTTTGGTTTGCATTAAAACAACTTCAACACACACAATGTTCTGATTGCACCACAAACGCAGTTGTCATCCTTACCTTTCACAGAAGCACTGAGTTTTATAAATATGAGCATGATAGTGTAGAATAATCATATCCAAGGACCAGTGGTGGGTTTCAAAAAAATTTGGAACCTCTTCTGTAGGTGTGGCCTGCTTTCCGGGTCCACTGGTGGAACCCCTTCTAACCAGTTCGGTAGATTTGATGAACCGGTTCTACCAAATAGGTGCGAACTGGTAGGAACCCACCTCTGGGCTATTTACTCATTCAGAAATTGTAGCATGTCCACAGAAGAAAACCAGCTTAATTTTCAGCATCTCTAGAGATGCTGGTAATTATATGGGGAATTCTTCACCTTGGTGTATAATGCCAACTGTTAAGCAGCCCGGACAAGAACAGGTGAGTTTTGAAGTCCACTTTTGGATGGTTTTGCTTAGCTATTATTTGAGTCAGAGCTGTGACCCATAACCTGCTTAAGTGCTAGGTTAATCAACCAAGACTCTTGTTGTTCACTGGACAGAGACAACTTTTAATTGGCCGAGCTGAAAATTAAATGTGCATTAATTTATCTTCCAGGAATGCGATTGCTATATATATAAAAAAACAATGCCTCAAATCAAGACCACTGGGTCAAATAACCAGGAGTGGCTACTTGATAATATACTGTGTTTGTAGTATGCCTTTCATTTTCTGCAGAGTCTTAAAAAGTTTGGGTAATACCCATGTACATATCTGAAGGTGATCTATTGCTTAATATATTAATAGACTAACAACTGGGTGATTCATCAAGGACATACTGAAGTCTGTTGACGGTGAATATAATTTCATTCTATCAACACAATCCCAGAGCTGAAAATGTAGCTGGAGATACAGAACTGCTTTTCCTGCAGTGGAATTAACTCCCCTAAAAAAAAAAAAAAGAATATAAGTGTATGTGAAATATAACAGATGATTCACTGGCTACAAATTTGTAATATTGGGAAGATTCGTTGGCCACAGCCACACCATCTGGCCCTCCCAAATGGAGTGGCTCTGGATTGATTCTTAACTTGCTGCTGTCTTATTAAAATAAAAGCTCTAGGCAAAAGAAGCAAATTCCAAGGATATCATCAGCCAAACGTTTGGGATTGAGTTTAATTAAGTTTGCCAAATGCTGTCTGTTCATGCCAGGTGAACCAGGGAGCAAAATATTAGCCTTGCAAGATAAATGCAGCTTCTTGCATGGCCCCGGATTTGCCGAGTGGCCCTTGGCAAGTCTTTAATTGTCCAGCTGCATTGATGACTGGCAGGGTAGATATACCTGTACATTCTTGCGTCCATGGGAAGTCAGTCTAAGCCTGCTTCATTTGCTGTGGGGAAAAAAGGAACAAGATATGTAGCAGACAGGTCTGAGGCCTTTAGATTGATTTCAGCTGAAGATGAAATAATACTTACACTTTTTTCTCAGAAGGAATAAATTATAGTTATGTTCCTTCTGAATTATTCTGTTCTGTTCTGTTGCATTCTGTTCCATTCCATTCTGTTCTACATTCCATTCCTTTCTATTCTGTTCTATTCTGTTCCATTCCATTCTAGATTCTCTTTTCTTCCATTCTGTTCTATTCCTTTCTATATTCCTTCTATATTCCATTCTATATTCCATTCCTTTCTATTCTGTTCTATTCGGTTCCATTCCATTCTAGATTCTCTTCTCTTCTCTTCCATTCTGTTCCATCCCTTTCCATATTCCTTCTATATTCCATTCTATATTCCATTCCATTCTGTTCTATTCTGTTCCATTCCATTCTAGATTCTCTTCTCTTCCATTCTGTTATATTCCTTTGTATATTCCATTCTATATTCCATTCCATTCTGTTCTATTCTGTTCCATTCCATTCTAGATTCTCTTCTCTTCCATTCTGTTCTATTCCTTTCTATATTCCTTCTATATTCCATTCTATATTCCATTCTATATTCCATTCTGTTCTGTTCTATTCTGTTCCATTCCTTTCTACATTCCTTCTATATTCCTTCTATATTCCATTCCTTTCTATTCTGTTCTATTCGGTTCCATTCCATTCTAGATTCTCTTCTCTTCCATTCTGTTCTATTCCTTTCTATATTCCTTCTATATTCCATTCTATATTCCATTCTATATTCCATTCTGTTCTGTTCTATTCTGTTCCATTCCTTTCTATATTCCTTCTATATTCCTTCTATATTCCATTCCTTTCTATTCTGTTCTATTCGGTTCCATTCCATTCTAGATTCTCTTCTCTTCTCTTCCATTCTGTTCCATTCCTTCCTATATTCCTTCTATATTCCATTCTATATTCCATTCATTTCTATTCTGTTCTATTCGGTTCCATTCCATTCTAGATTCTCTTCTCTTCCATTCTGTTCCATCCCTTTCCATATTCCTTCTATATTCCATTCTATATTCCATTCCATTCTGTTCTATTCTGTTCCATTCCATTCTAGATTCTCTTCTCTTCCATTCTGTTATATTCCTTTCTATATTCCATTCTATATTCCATTCCATTCTGTTCTATTCTGTTCCATTCCATTCTAGATTCTCTTCTCTTCCATTCTGTTCTATTCCTTTCTATATTCCTTCTATATTCCATTCTATATTCCATTCTATATTCCATTCTGTTCTGTTCTATTCTGTTCCATTCCTTTCTATATTCCTTCTATATTCCTTCTATATTCCATTCCTTTCTATTCTGTTCTATTCGGTTCCATTCCATTCTAGATTCTCTTCTCTTCTCTTCCATTCTGTTCCATTCCTTTCTATATTCCTTCTATATTCCATTCTATATTCCATTCCATTCCGTTCTATTCTGTTCCATTCTGTTCCATTCTACATTCTGTTCTATATTGCATTCCATTCTGTTCCATTCCATTCTATATTCCTTCTATATTCCGTTTTCTATTCCATTCCTTTCTATTTCCTTCCATTCTGTTCTGTTCTATTGATTTGATAGATGAAGTAATTTGGCAAGCATTAAAGCAGGTTACTTATTTTATATGAATAATATGGAAAGGGATGGAATGGAGGCTGCCCAATTGTATAGCATCTAAAGGCTGTTACAGTAAGTCACATGACTTACAAGGAAGCAGATATTTTTGATGACTGGGAGCCGACATGGAAACTGAAGAGGGAAAAGTCAAACATTTAATTAAAATGGTTGCCTCTAGAAATATGACTATTGCACTGGAATGGTTTGTTAGATGCTCCTTTTGATGAGTTGGGGACCAGACACAGATTTTATTTCTGGCTTTAAATCTAGATGCTTCTTGATCATCTTTTCCAGCCATGTGTGTATTTTCATCCAATATTTTCTTTCTTTCATACATGTCCACCAGATATGATGCTAAGGACCTGGAGCCTGATTACATTTCCAACATTTGGTGGACAAAGCAAAGGAGAACTCCTGAAGAATCCAGTTAGTGGTAACTTGTATCTCCCTTTGGGATTGTAAACAGGGAGGCAACAAATTGTGGAATTGCCCAAGGAGCAGTTTTTCAGATTCAGATTTCAGATTTAATTTATTTGTATGCCACCCTTCTCCGGGAGGGACTCAGGGCGGCGAACAACTCAAAAGGGGAAAGGGGATACAAACACAATACATATAATTAAAATACACAAGAGTCATACGGCCATACAAGTCGAGAGGGGAGGGGAACTCATCAACCCCAGGCCTGCCGACACAGCCAGGTTTTGACGGCTTTCCGGAAGGCCTGGAGAGGGGTGAGGGTCCGAATCTCCGCGGGGAGTTCATTCCAAAGGGCCGGAGATGCAACAGAGAAGGCCCTCCCCCGGGTAGTAGCCAGATGGCATTGGCTGGTAGACGGAACCCGGAGGAGGCCGACCCTGTGCGATCTAACGGGTCTGTGGGAGGTAATTGGCAGAAGGCGGTCTCTCAAGTACCCAGGTCCAATACCATGAAGGGCTTTATAAGTTACGACTAGCACTTTGAAGCGTATCCGGAGACCGATCGGTAACCAGTGCAGCTCGCGGAGGATAGGTGTAATGTGGGTGTACCGAGGTGCACCCACAATCACTCACACGGCTGCATTCTGGACGAGTTGTAGTCTCCAAATACTCTTCTTTCCTTAAGAACTACATACAACATCACACGAATATATACTGGAAACCTGTCCTGGCATGGTGGTCATACTTTTACCAAGATGGCATCAAAGCAGAACTCACGAAGAAGCCAGCTAGTGAAACTTATAGCTTCCTCTGGGATCATAAACAGGAAGACCACAAATTGTGGTTTAGTCTGACATCAAATGGCCTTAAGAAGCTAAGTCAAAATCAGATAAAATGCCTTGTGGTTTGGCATACCGACCGAGTGAACCAAGGCTCTCTCTGTATGTGCATTACTTCTGAACATGTAACACATTATAGTCTCACACCAAGGGTATGGGCAAGCCAAGGAGATACTTTGGAGACTGGCTTTCTAGGTGATCTTTAGCAGTGGCTCTAAGAATAAGAGTTCAGATCCATTTTCTCTATGTCAATAGTTACAAAATTGTACAAAAACCACACATAAGTTGTTGGATGTTTACTTTCTGTACTTAACAGGCACCTGTCAGCTTCCTTACCCTGGCTTGCTTTAATTTCTGAAATCTTCTTTTCATTAACCGTGGCACGACAAAACCGCGCTCCACTAAAGCGCGCCCGATTAAACCGCGTTGCTGATGTCATCAGCAGGGCGACAACAGCGACCGCGGAGAAAAAAGAGCGCTTTAAATAGCGCTTTGAAAGCAAGCCGGTAAGGATTAGGTTTAGGGTTAGGTTAAGGGTTAGGGTTAGGTTTAGGGTTAGGTTAAGGGTTAGGATTAGGTTTAGCGTTAGGTTAAGGGTTAGGTTTAGGGTTAGGTTTAGGGTTAGGTTAAGGGTTAGGTTTAGGGTTAGGTTTAGGATTAGGTTTAGGGGGGTTAGGTTTAGGTTTAGGGGTTATTTTTAGCTTTAGCGTTTACAGCGTGCTTTTTCGTCGCGCTGTTATGACGTCAGCTACGCGGTTTCGTCGAGCGCGCTTTAGTCGAACGCGGTTTTGTGGTGGAACCTTCATTAACAAGTGGTAATACATGGAATACGGTAATACATGGGGGGGGGAACATGCACTTTTAGTTTCTTCTCCTTTTTTAAAATAACATATCTAGGTTTGCACATATTTTATGGAGATGCATAGCTGTTAGCCAAGTGCCTTGTTTCCTCTTCTCTCCTCTCTTCTCCTCCTCCTCTTTCCTCTCCTACCCTCCTCTCTCTTCTCCTCTCCTCCTCTCCTCCTCTCTCCTCTCCTACCCTACTCTCTTCTTTCCTTCCTCTCCTCTCCTCCTCTATCTCCTCTTCCTTCCTCTCCTCCCTCCCTTCCTCTCCTCTCCTCCTCTCTGCTCTCCTACCCTACTCTCTCCTCTCCCTTGCTCTCCTCGGAATCTTTTCACTCAACTCTCTATTCTAGTTGCATCTCTCATCTCTTGTTTTTAAGAGAAGAACAAGTCCATGTAACAATTGTTTCAAAGCACCACCTGACTTCTACTTTCTTCAGAATCTAGCAAGGAGTAAGTTAGCTAAATTAATGGGGTAAAAGTGGAGCGAGGAAGAAATGTTCATTAAATAATACGAATGACAGATGCAGAGAAGGCACGCATGTGCAGAGGCAGAAACATCTGGAGAACATCAGATATGCTGCTTTGGATACCCAAAAAATGTCCCTATCATAAGAACAGTGTTAGGCAGTGTTGATCCCTGGACTAAAAAGGCAACTTTATTAAACGGTTCCACCACAAAACCGCGGTCGACTAAAGCGCGCTCGACGAAACCGCGTACCTGACGTCATCACAGCGCGTCAAAAAAAGCACGCTGTGAGCGGTAAAGCTAAAATTAACGCGTAAACCTAAACCTAACCCCCCCAAACCTAACCCTAACCCTAACCCTAAACCTAACCCTTAACCTAACCCTAAACCTAACCCTAAACCTAACGCTAACCCTTAACCTAACACTAACCCTAACCCTAACGCTTAACGTAACCCTAAACCTAACCCTAACCCTTAACCTAACCCTAACCCTAACCCTAACTCTAACCCTTACCTTTACGTGAATCGGCTTGCTTTAAAAGCGCTTTTTAAAGCACCCTTTTTTCTCCGCGGTCGTTGTTGTTGCGCAGCTGATGACGTCAGCGACACGCTTTAATCGGGCGTGCTTTAGTGGACCGCGGTTTTGTCGTGCCACGTATTAAACACCAGGCCTTCTTAAATCACATCACTGTAGCCAATTGCCTTTTAGTGCAGCCTATCGAAAAACATTATTCTGCTTGTTCTTTCTCACGACTCTGACAATATCTGATTATTCCATTTGCGGCTTCCTACAAGTAACCGCAACACACACGGGCCTTTAAAAAAAAAATTGCCGAGATTTGTAAGACATCCCACGGCTCAATGCACATTTTATTTAATACAAAAATTGTATTTGGAGCTGTTTGATTTTCAGAAATAACAAGAAAAACGGCTTCAATTTATAATGGTAATTAGTTTTCAACCCACCAAGTCTGAATATCTCTGTATTTACTACCTTGTAAAGGGCTATCACAACAAGCCCTGAAGCATTATTTGAAAATTAATAAGCTAAAGAAGAAGGGCATTCTTCTCCCTTGCATAGCAACACAGCCCGCATTAAGCTTTTTTGATTGCGAAATCCAGCTTTTTCAATTACAGGTTTGCCAAATTGTGAAGCCTGGAAAAAAAAACCCCAACTATAAAAGGCAATTATCAATGTTTCTTAATGCCACAAATGAGTAATGCAATGTAGGCTTTATTACGGCTCAAAAACAAAGAATTATGTTGTCGAGAGACTGAGCGATGTCTGGGTGAAATCAAGATTGACTCACAGCATTCCAGACCTGCTCCAAGAAAAACATAAGCCTCCTTAATGGTAGAGGGGAAGAGAAAGGGAAAGAAAATCTGGCAGTTCCTCCGCATTTTTAGAAATTAATTAGGAACTGGAATCGGAATGTTTTCTTGCTCTCATTATTGTAATTTTTTTTTCTTCTTCTTCTTCATGCAGTTTGCAAATTGTGCTCGGCTCAGGAAAGACATTGCAGACGTCCTGATGCTAAGACTTTAAATGTTGCATTTTCATGGATTTTTAGAGTCCTATTGGTGTATACAAGGCACTACGGAAGATTTAATTAAGATCCTTTAAATAGAAATAAATAAAACCCGTACTTCAATTGTGAGTGAGGGAGACGAAGGAAACCTTTCAATAAAATCTCCCCAGAGATTTCTTACCAAATCACTCCTTACTGGCTTTGTTGTGCAATTAAGGCTAAGATTCCGTTATAGAGGAGGCGGAGGCCGGGAAAAGGCTCTTTATTCATTCGGCGTTTGAGGCATAAAGGGTTAGGCTTGAGGAAAACCATTGAAAGGGGCTACACAATAGCAATAGCAGTTAGACTTATATACCACTTCATAGGGCTTTCAGCCCTCTCTAAGCGGTTTACAGAGTCGGCATGTTGCCCCCAACAACAATCCGGGTCCTCATTTTACCCACCTCGGAAGGATGGAAGGCTGAGTCAACCCTGAGCCGGTGAGATTTGAACAGCCGAACTGCAGAACTGCAGTCAGCTGAAGTAGCCTGCAGTGCTGCATTTAACCACTGCGCCACCTCGGCTCAAAACTCCTTGGTGCGTGGTTTCCTCAAAGCACAGAGACAGCCATATCCACCGGAAAACTCAGCGTAGGTTTATACTTTGGGGGCATCTCAAGATCACTTCTACATGTGTGGATTGGCACATCCATGTGGCTTTCATGAGAAACACGCAGGCCACATCCTGTGGAAGCTGACTCTTTCAGGAAATGCAAGTCTTTTTGCTTTGGGAGGAAGTAATACTTAGTTCAGGGATGGCTAACATTTTTGTACTTGTGTGCCGAAATCCTGCGCATGTGCGACAGTGCGCTTGCATGCCCATACCCAAAATGCAATACGCCCTGCTGGCCTGCACATGTATGCAGCCTCCCCCGCATAGGCACGTGACAGACATCCCGTGCTCCTCTCACACATGCATGTGATCCCCTCCGTGCCTTGTTTGGAGCCTAGCAGGCTTCCCTGAAGTCTCCTGTGGGCAAAAACTGGCCATGGGGGAGCATGGCACCCCCCTGCACCCCGTTTTGGGCCTAGCAGATCTCCCCGTAGCCTCCTGATACAAAAAATGGGGCACGGTGTGGCATGATAGGGCATGCCGCACCACCCTATGTTCCCCCCCTTCCCTGTGCATGTGCACGTGACCCCCCACCCCTGTGCATGCACGCACGTCTCCCATATGTGCAGCAGAGACCCCAAGATCAGCTGGCCAGTGGGAGGGGGGTACACGTGCATTTGCAGTGGAGCTGAGCTGGGCAACAGGTTGCATGCCCACAGAGAGGGCTTTGCATGCCCCCTGTGGCACGTATACCAAAGGTATACCGAGGTGGCGCAGTGGGTAGAGTGCAGTACTGCAGGCCACTTCAGCTGACTGCTAGTTCAGCAGTTCAGTGGTTCAAATCTCACCGGCTCAGGGTTCACTCAGCCTTCCATCCTTCCAAGGTGGGTGAAATGAGGACCCAGACTGTGGGGGCAATATGCTGACTCTGTAAACCGCTTAGAGGGGGCTAAAGTCCTATGAAGCGGTATATAAGTCTAACTGCTATTGCTACTGCTATAGGTTCACCATCACGGACTTAGTTCATGTTTTGCGAAATATCCTTCAAATGCTTTGCGCAGGGCACTAAAATACCTTCCAAGATGCCAAGGGGAGAATAGATCTGTCAGTGGGAGGTGATTTCCCAATAAACGATTTCCATGGACCACAGTCCTGGAGCAGTGGTGGGATTCAAATAATTTACCAACCGGTTCTCTGTCCTAATGACCAGGTGGGTAGGCAGGGCTTAGTGGTATTCCTTAGTATTCCTCAAAGTTCCAATTTATTAAGAGAGTTGTGTTGGCACATCTGGGGAAACCCGAATCTGAAAGCTTCCTGGTTTTCCCCACCCAGTGAAAGTTCAAGATCTTGCCCCCACACCCACAAGTCCATCACATTGGCCAATCTCCCACTGCCATGCTGGCAGTTCCACCCATCCAGTTCCGGTCAGGTGCAGAGGTTCAAAGACAAAAGATGACCTTGGCTTTCTAGAAAGAATGTTGTTATGGCTATATATCATCTAACTCCATATAACCCCCTCCCATTTTCCCACAATAGAAAATGCATAGTAGAATAATAGAAAGTGTGGCAGGCCAAAGATCCAAAACAGTGGTTCTCAACCTTCCCAATGCCGCGACCCTTTACTACAGTTCGTCATGTTGTGGTGACCCAAAGGGGTCCCGACCCACAGGTTGAGAACTACTGATCCAAAAGAAAAGATGATTGCAGGCCTGACATTCGGGCTTTGAACTTGAGCTTCCTATTCCTGCGCAAGAGCATGTATTATATTGCTTGCTGTAGGGGTCATAGCTGGCTCTGTAGGTTGTCTGAGCTCCCAGGTTTGATTGAGGTTTGGAGGGGATGGTGGAACTGAGATGATGCAATGAAGGGGTTTGTGTTCTGAAAGGATGTTAGGCAATTCCTATTGTGGCTGAGGTCTAATCCTACCTTGCTGCTGGGAGTAATGGATTACCAAATCTGCATTTCTAAAAACTGGCTTCATCTTAGAATCTGCTTGGGGCAGGGAGTTGGAGCTCTGAGTTTCTGTCTCTCTTAGGATTTTTATTTCTCTTCTATAGGGGAAATATTTTATTCTGCCTTTTTAATATTTCTCAATTTCTTTTCATTCTTCTAGGAGAGGAGAACATTCTACAGCCCAGTAGTGGGTTTCAAAAATTGTTCGAACCTACTCTGTGGGTGTGGCCTCCTTTGTGGGAGTGGCTTGCCACCCAAGTGACCGGATATGAATATGCCGACGACACTTGTCAGAACCACCTTAAATTATCTCACACACAGCACTGGCATGCATAAGAATATGATGTAAACTTGTTTTTTAAAAGGCATCTTTGGTTTGCGTTAAAACAACTTCAACACACACAATGTTCTGATTGCACCACAAACGCAGGAGTCATCCTTACCTTTCACAGAGGCACTGAGTTTTATAAATATGAGCATGATAGTGTAGAATAATCATATCCAAGGACCAATGGTGGGTTTCAAAAAATTTTGGAATCTCTTCTGTAAGTGTGGCCTGCTTTCCGGGTCCACTGGTGAAACCTCTTCTAACCGGTTCGGTAGATTTGACGAACCGGTTCTACCGAATAGGTGCGAACTGGTAGGAACCCACCTCTGCTACAGCCGTTTTGTTGTGCCAACTGGGTCCACAACTGGAGGTGATGTCTGTGTGATGCATTTGTGAAAGAGACTTGTTCTTGGAGTGCAAATGTAAGGGTTTTGTTCTAACAAATACAGATGCTAACTTTCTACAGTGGAAAAGCGGAATCTCACGGGAAAGCATTGGGTAAAGGCAGCTGTTACTGCTCCAAATAGCATCCAAAAGTAAATCAGAGTCCAAGGCAAAAGATTCCTCAAAGTTCCAATTTATTAAGAGAGTTGTGTTGGCACATCTGGGAAAACCTGAATCTGAAAGCTTCCAAGTTTTCTCCACCCAGTTGAAAGTTCAAAATCCTGCCACCACACCCACATGTCCATCACATGGTCCAATCTTACACTGCCATGAAGACAGATTCCACCCATCCAGTTCCGGCCAGGTGCAGAGACAAAGATGACCTTGACTTTCTAAGAAGAATGTTGTTATGGCTACATATCACCCAACTCCGTATAATCCCATTTTCCCACAATAGAAAATTCATAGTAGAATAATAGAAAGAGAAATTGGCAGGCCTGAAGTCCAAAAAAGAAAAGATGGCATGCAGACCTGACAGGATCATTTAATATTGAAATCGAACGATCACTGATGTTCTTCCTTCTCTTTGTGGCACCAAAGGGCTAAATGCTCTTCCAATTTCATAAGTCGACGGAGGTGCTGATGAAACCAATCTGCAAAATTTCCGTGTGGGTCCCAAATCTTTCGAGACATGTAGGGAAGAAATGCAGTGAAGCTGTTTCCTTTAATAAGGGAAAGCTTTATTAAGGCCATTCAACAATCCACATCATTATATCTCATTTAAAAGTTACCCAGGCTCTTAAAAGAGTTTCTCTTAAGCAAATGGAGCAATCATGATTACTTCCTAGAGAAAAATCTGCCATGTTCAAAGTGAATAAAACATAGGAGATTCAAATATTGGCAAAATGTTCTTGTGTGTGTCTTTTTTCCCCATCTTCTGTTGTCCCACAGCAGTTATGCATTTCTATACAGGACTGAACAATAATCACCTACCGAGTATACTTCTCCTCTTAGAACTCCTGAAACATTAATTATTCTTTATAATATTTGCTAGCCAGATAAAGTTATAGCTCTGCAGGTAATGAAAAGAATTGCAATAATCCAGACCATTTTTTAATTTTTTTTTCCTGTAGCAAGCGGAGGGAAGCTATTCAATGTTTGGCATTTGCAATAAGCGTAAAAAACCTTTTCATCCACTGAAAGAAGAAGATGTATTAGATTGTGGCCCAAACGAAAATGGCTAAGAATGATATTCAAGTTCCCTTGGACATTCTTGTACCAGAAATTCATCTCTTACACTGGTCATTTGAGGGGATGGTGGAGAACTCTTCAAGGACATGGTCTCTATCCTCAAGTTCTCCTTTCCTTTTCAGATTAACTCCATTATTTTTCTTTTCAGTGTTCTTGAGCCTGATGAGACATTGAGGAAGAAATTAGCTGGTCCAGTGTCTGGGGAGGTCAGAAGGATGGTCTCTCTCTCTCTCTCCCTCCCTCCCTCCCTCCCTCCCTCTCTCTCTCTCTCTCTCTCTCCCTCCCTCCCTCCCTCTCTCACTCTCTCTCTGCCTGATTCCATGCATTGCTTTCTGTTCTGACCTAGGCTTCCCAAGATCATGAAGCCAATTCCTCATCTCAAAAAACCTCTCTTATTTAGGTTAAAGGGAATTCCTCTCCAGCAAAGTCCCGACAAATAGTCTTTCATGAGATTTCACAACTACAGACCTTTATTAGGCTTGGAGAGTTGCCAGGCCAATATAATGTTGAATGTTGAATGTTTATTTCATTTATATGCCGCCCTTTTCCCCCGAAGGGGGACTCAGGGCGGCTCACAACTCAAACCAGGGAAGGGGGGATACAGACAAATTAACAACAACACAAAAACAATACATGATTTAAAAACACACAACAATCATACCATTCGAGGCGGGGGCAACGGTTCTTTAGCCCCAGGCCTGTCGAAACAGCCAGGTTTTAAGGGCTTTGCGGAAGGCCTGGAGGGTGGTGAGGGTGCGAATCTCCACAGGGAGTTCGTTCCAGAGGGTCGGAGCAGCCACAGAGAAGGCTCTCCTCCGGGTAGTCGCCAGTCGACACTGGCCGGCGGATGGAATTCGGAGGAGGCCTAGTCTGTGGGATCTAATCGGTCTGGTGGAGGTAATTGGCAGCAGGCGGTCTCTCAAGTACCCAGGTCCAATACCATGAAGGGCTTTATAAGTGACGACTAGCGCCTTGAAGCATATCCGGAGACCAATAGGCAGCCAGTGCAGCTCGCGGAGGATAGGTGTTACGTGGGTGAACCGAGGTGCACCCACGATCGCTCGCGCGGCTGCATTCTGGACAAGCTGGAGTCGCCGAATGCTCTTCAAGGGCTGCCCCATGTAGAGCACGTTGCAGTAGTCCAAATGCCACACTGTAGCAGCAATTTCTTGGCAAGAAGTCAGGAATAGATCTTCACCCTAATGAATTGAACTAATTATCTCCTGCAAACTCCACTCCCCTTTCACTCCTCTTTATTCCTCATGGAAGGGGCCATTCACCATCCACCATCCACCTGTGGCTTTACTCCTGAGTTGGCCCTTGTTTCTTAGCTGTTCCCTTCTCCTGGCAGCTCTGTGCATGCTCACAATGGGAACAGGCTCCAGCTGTTCTTCTGCCCCACTTATATCCAACTCCAAAGGTAGTTGATAACTGTCAGACGGCCCTGGCTCCATCTTTGCCTCTGACACAGAACAATACTCAGAGCCTTCTCCAGACTTCAGGTCTGGCCCATGTTCCTCCCCAACCTCTTCACTGTCTGAGTCTGTCACCAGCTCTGCTGGCCACTGGCAGGCTACAACGCTTTTCAGGAAGTAGGTGAAACAGAAGTTTGAACATTAGATGCTTCCGAACAAGTCCATGCTGTTCTCTTCTCATTACACTCTATCAAGAGATCTCTGAGAAGTAGTTTATTCCCTTTGCTGTAAAGTTATAAAGTTTCTTCTTAGTTGAGTTTGACTTCTGGAGAGCACATGGACAGATAGCTTTTTGGCAAAAGCATGGAAATGGTTGACCATTGCCTTCTACCAAGTTGATCTTTCCAACCTTATATAATATAATAGCAGAGTTGGAAGGGACCTTGGGGGTCTTCAAGTCCAATCCCCTGCTTAGGCAGGAAACCCTACACCACTTCAGACAAATGGCTACCCAACATCTTCTTTAAAACTTCCAGTGTTCGAGCATTCACAACTTCTATTCTATTCTGTTCTGTCCTGTCCTGTCCTGTCCTGTCCTGTTCCGTTCTGTTCTATTCTATTCTAAATTAATTTTATCTTTTTTGTCTCCTAAAGTTAAACAACACGACTGAGTGACAGGAGGTGGATTCTTGTCACACAACTCCCAGACTCTTCATAAATAGTGGGAAAATGGAAAGTTGTTTTAGTCTTCTTCACATCTATCATGACATCTGGCCCAGGCTAGGAATACAGATTATCTGGCTGGCTGGCTCTCTATCTAGCCCTCCCGTAGTTGTATTAAGTTCACCATCTGTGTTGCTAGCAGTAACCCAGGAAAAGAAGGAGCCAGATGGAACGCCGAACCCCAATAAAATTGCTGCTCCTGTTTTCATGGCAGGCTTCACTTCATCTTAAGTCTTGGAAAGTCTTCAAGAGCTGTGTCTTTTGTTCCCCGTTTTTAGTGACAACCAACCACCTTACGCCTTTTGGCATCTCGTCAGTTTAGCAGATCCACAGCCATCCATCACCGCAGTTAGGACTGTCACACTTGTTTAACTTTAGCATCAGCCAACAGCACGAAGTTCTAGTTACTGATCAGCATCATTGCAGTTGTCAGCAGGGAAGCTTTACAGGGTGAGTTTACATCTGCAGTTTTCCGTCTGATGTCAGAGCTGGGGATTTTCGGAGGGGAGATGTTTTTCAAATGCAATAGAACATTTCTTCATAGAATCGTATGGATAGAAAGGACCTTGGAGGTCTTCTACTCCAACCCCCTGCCCTAGACAGAGCTCTTTTTCCATCTTGGACAAAGAGCTGTCCAGTCTTTGCCTCCAGTGACAAAGAAACCAAAAATTCCAGGAAGCAAACTATTCCATTGATTAATTGGTCTCAGTGTCAAGAAATTTATCTTTAGTTCTCCCATTGGATCTCCCACTGGGAAGCTTCCACCCACTGCTGTCCATTTTGCTCTCTGAATTCAAGGGGACCTAACCCTAAGTGGGTTTTTTCCCCCAATAGGATTTCCCCATGTATTTTAGTAAGAAGCGTAGATAGGGGGAGGACGAACAATACCAAATGGGCTACGACTCCATTGGCAACATCTGTTTTGCTCCGGAATTCAACAGGACCTATCCCTAACCCTAACCCTAAATTGGTCTTTTCCCACAATAGGATTTTCCCATGTATTTCACCAGGAAGCGTAGATAAGGGGGGGCTCAAAATGTCATCCACCTCCAAACTATACAAATGGGCTACGAATCATTTGGGGACGTCCGTTTTCCTCTGCGAATTCATACCAATGAGCATCTCACTGTCAAGAAATTTATCTTCAGTTCTCCCATTGGATCTCCCACTGAAAAGCTGCCACCCACTGCTGTTCGTTTTGCTCTCCAAATGCAAGTGGACCTAACAATAAACGGGTTTTCCCCCCCAATGGGATTTTCTCATGTATGTCACCAGGAAGCATAGATGGGGGGGGGGCTCAGAACAACATGACCCTCCTAATAATATCGATGGGCTACAAATCCATTGGTGATGTTCATTTTGCTGTCCAAATTCAGCCTAACAGTAACCATAAGTGGGTTTTTCCCCCCAATAGGATTTTCTCATGTATTTCACCAGGAAGCTTTGATGGGGCTTTGATAGGGCTCGGAAAGTCATGACCTTCCTAACAATACCAATTGGCTATGAATTCATTGGCAATGTCTGTTTTGGTCTCCGAATTCAAGGGATGCTAATGACAACCCTAAGTTGGGGGGGAGGGTGCTCAAAAACTCATCCACCTCCTAACCATACCAATGGACTATGAATCCTTTGGCGATGTCCATTTTCCTCTGAAAATTCAAGGGAACCTAACCCTAACCCTAAGTGGGTTTTTTCACTAGTGGGATTTTCCCATGTATTTCACCAGGAAGCGTAGATAGGGCGGGGGGTCCTTAAGTCATGACCCTCCTAATAATAGCGATGGGCTACGAATTTGTTGGCAACAACTGTTTTGCTCTCCAAATTCAAGGGGACCTAACCCAAACTCTAAGTGGGTTTTTCCATCAATGGGATTTTGTCATGTATTTCACCAGGAAGCGTAGATGGTGGTGGTGGGGGCTCTTTAAGTCATTATCCTCCTAATAATACTGATGGGCTACGAATCTGTTAGCAACAACTCTTTTGCTTTCCAAATTCAAGGGGACCTAACCCTAAGTGGGTTTTTCCACCAATGGGATTTTCCCATGTACAGTATTTCACCAGGAAGCGTAGTTGAGGGAGGGGGGTTTGAGAAGTTGTGACCCTCCTCACAATACCCCTGGGCTACGAATCCATTGGTGACATCCATTTTGCTCTCCAAATTCAAGGGGACCCTAACTCTAGACTAGCCAAACCCAAAACCTTCAGCTGTTCTTCAAATGTTTTAGCCTCCGGGCCTTGCTCTTCTCAACCTTTTTCGAAGTCTCAACATCTTTTTTTGTAGTATGGTGACTAAAATTGGTTTCAGTATTCCAGGCGTGGTCTTATTACCGTTAGGGTTGCTGCTTTCCAGGCCTGCCTTCTAGCATTGTACAAAACTTTGGAATCTAATCAAGAGAGATTCCAAAGCTGGATTGGTTTCAGCTGAAGCAAACCTCGCTTGTCAATCTTGGGTTCTGGTCATTACGCTGGATATTCTGCTTTTCCCCCCCTGTCTACTCACCTTTTGGTGTTGTGGCCCAGCAGGAGCCATTGGAGCTGCCACCAAACTCCGACAGCGAGGGGCCCTATGAGTTGGCTCTGGAGGATGTGGAGGACCCTGGACAGGGTTCTGACTCTGAGCAGGGCGCAGAGAGGCTGGTTGGCCAACAGGAGGCACCTGAGCCTTGGACCAGTGGGGAGGAGACAAGGGAGAGTGAGCCGGATGCCAGTAGTGAGTTCTTCCTGGATGCACGGCACCGAAGAGCTACTAGGCGTCAGGAACAGTTGCGCAGTTACAGGAGGTAATTGCACTCAGCTGGTGGTCATTAGGCTCCTCTCCAGACTATAAAAAGACTACTTGCCCCTCTTGCAGAAGTCAACGCAGGATCGAATGTCAGAGAACATTGTTATGAGCTTGTCAGGCTGGATTGCTGCCAAGCCTTATCTGTGTTTATTGCTGCCCAAGCTTGTCTGTGCCAGTTTGCTGCCAAGGACCTGTCTGTCTGTTAATTAAATACCGTAACTTATCTTTGGCTCAGAGTGTGCTTTGGTGTGGAACGAGGGGGGTCAGAACATTTTGGTATTATTATTAACTTGGGGAGGTCTTCTTCTTGGTCCAACTTAGTGTAAATAAGCAGTCTCTCCTAAAAATCCTGGGATTTAGGAATCATGTAGTTGTCAAGTAAGACAACTGAGTGGTCATCTATGGTGGGGAAGGAGCGACATCACATACTACATCGTGATTTAGCATGCAAATGTCATCTGCACAACGGCATCATAAAGAATATGAAATCACTTCGCTTCTCTTGGATTCTCTGGACCACCTGTGACTTGTTGGGAAGTTATGTTTCTTCTACTTTTCTACCTAACGGCATCCATCCACGGGTAATAATGTTCCCAGCCTCAAAAAGGCACAAAAATCAAATCTACCTGAAGGGCTGCTTCGTTTATTGCGGCGTATCTATCTACCCATGCATGCTTATCATCTGATAGAGATTGGAGGTGGCACCAGAGCTCAAGGAAATCAAAGCGTAAGCCTCCCCAGTCCTTTCCATTGGATGCCAAAGAACTTCTAAAAAAAACATGCATTGAGGTTGTCTGTGGGGGTGGGGGGAACCAAAGTCTTTGGACACCCCAAATGGAGCCCCGTGGGTCAGAAGAGAGACCTAACCCTCTGCTTAAGCTAGAGACCCAGAGCAACTCTGCAAAAGGAGATATGGAAGCATTCCAGATATCAAAGCCAACTTCCTCTTGGCTCAGCCTCCTCTGTATTCCCATTGGCACAAAGGGAGTAAGGAGGTATTACCTTAGGAAGCCTAGCAGAACTCTTTGTACACAGCTGGAACCCACAAGAGGCTGACTACATCTCTGGGAAGGCTAAGTGAATTTGTTTAAGGTAAGTTATGCTGACAGAAATCCCTCTAGGGTTTAATTGCGCTGTTTGCACATCAGGCTGCAAAGCTCTCCATGCACTTTCCTGCTACTGCACTTATTGTCAGCAAGGATGCAGGGATGAAGCTACGTAGGACTAAATAAAGCATGGAAATACCTTGCTATGCCCATCGAACCTAATTTTACGACAGACCCGGTGTCTTTTCATCAGGTTTTTTTTTTTTGCAAAAATTAAATACCGTAACATTGAACAAGTTCATCAGCATATTGAAGTGAAATAATTAGGGATGCAGGAATTATATATAATTTATATTATATATAAATTATATATAAATTATAATATATATAATATATAGGTTCAAATCCCAGTAAGGGTATGGCTAGCTGATGAGAGCTAAATAGCTTGAAATAGATCTATACTAGTCTCCCTTTATTTATTTATCAGCACAAATAAAAAAAAACACATTATATATATATATATATATATATATATATATATATATATATATATATATATATATATATATATATATATATATATACACATATATATATATATATATATATATATATATATATATATATATATATATATATGTTATATTTATGCTGATAAATAAATAAAGGGAGACTAGTATAGATCTATTTCAAGCTATTTAGCTCTCATCAGCTAGCCATACCCTTACTGGGATTACCCTTACTGTGGCCTAATGGCTAAGATGTCTGCTTAGTATGTAATATAGCCCAGGTTCAATTCCCAGCAAGGGTATGGCTAGCTGATGAGAGCTAAATAGCTTGAAATAGATCTATACTAGTCTCCCTTTATTTATTTATCAGCATAAATATAACAAATGTAACAAAAAGGCAACAGTAAAAAATATTGGGTTTCTGTCTGGATGGTCTCTTGTGACGAGCCTAATGACAGAGAGTGGAAGTGTGACCTTCCTCCCATACTTGGGCATACCAGGGGTTGTGACTTTAAGTATATATTATATTATATAATATATATATAATATATAAATTATATTTTATATAAATTATATATTCCTTTCTATATTCTTTTGTATGTTGTGTTGTGTTGTGCTGTGCTGTGCTATGTTATGTTCTGTTCTGTGTTCTGTTCTGTTATGTTCTGTTCCATTCTATTATATTTATTATATTAACAGAGGAATTATTGAGTTCGTCATCTGTACTTCTATAACTGTCTGATTTGGCTCTGCAACCAAATAAGAACTTTGACGGATAATTAGAACTGCAGAAAAAACAATTGCTACCAATCTGCCTTCCATTGAGAACCTGTATACTGCACAAGTCAAAAAGAGGGCTCTGAAAATATCTACAGACCCTCCACACATCCTGGACACAAATGGACCTGGAGCCGAGGTGGCGCAGTGGTTAGAGTGCAGCACTGCAGGCTACTTCAGCTGACTGCAGTTCAGCAGTTCGGCTCTTCAAATCTCACCGGCTCAAGGTTGACTCAGCCTTCCATCCTTCCGAGATGGGTAAAATGAGGACCCGGATTGTTGGGGACAATACGCTGACTCTGTAAACCGCTTAGAGAGGGCTGAAAGCCCTATGAAGCGGTGTATAAGTCTAACTGCTATTGCTATTGCTATAAATTGTTTCAACTCCTACTCTCAAAATGACGCTATAGAGCACTGCACACCAGAACAACTAGACACAAGGACAGCTCCCCCCCGAATGCCATCACTCTGCTAAACAACTAATTCCCACAACACTGTCAAACTATTTACTAAGACTGTATTACTACTATTCTTCTCTTCTTTCCTAGTACCTATCTCTTCCCACTTCTGACTATAACCATGTTGTTTGTCTCTTTCAATTTATATTGTTTTATTTGTTCCCTAGTATGATTTGATTGCTTATTAGTAACTTATGTCTATCACTGTTGTATCTTATGATTCTTGATGTATATATTTTATCTTTTCTTTTTGTATACTGAGAGCATATGCACCAAAGACAAATTCCTTCTGTGCCCTGTCCAGCCACACTTGGCCAGTAAAGAATTCAATTCAATTCAATTCAATTCTATCCTATCCTATCCTATCCTATCCTATCCTATCCTATCCGATCCTATCCAATCCGATCCGATCTGATCAGTGGTGGGTTTCAAAAAAATTTGGAACCTCTTCTGTAGGTGTGGCCTGCTTTCCGGGTCCACTGGTGGAACTAACCGGTTCGGTGGATTTGACGAACCGGTTCTACCGAATAGGTGTGAATTGGTAGGAACCCACCTCTGGATCTGATCCTATCCTATCCTATCCTATCCTATCCTATCCTATCCTATCCTATCCTATCCTATCCTATATTCTTTTCTATATGAAAGTTAAGGTTGCATTTGTTCATCAGGATTTACAGCAGTAAGTGAGTGAAAATAATGTTTCTTTTGCCGTGGTGGCGTGGTGGCGCAGTGGTTAAATGCAGCACTGCAGGCTACTTCAGCTGACTGCTGTTCTGCAGTTCGGCTGTTCAAATCTCACTGGCTCAAGGTTGACTCAGCCTTCCATCGTTCCGAGGTGGGTAAAATGAGGACCCAGACGATATGCTGACTCTGTAAACTGCTTAGAGGGGGCTGAAAGCCCTATGAAGTGGTATATAAGTCTAACTGCTATTGCTATTGCTATTGATCAGCCAAAGAAATGTGAGCCTTATGTCCATTCACCATTAAACAATTGAAGTTTAAATGGGCAAAAAAGTGAATGCAAGAAATGGTAGGAGAAGCATAGTTCAGTGACATCTTTTCAATGTGTTGTCAGACAGGGACAGGCTGATTTTGCCACCGCTAGGAAAATTAAATCAACCGTCTTGCTGTATTGTTAGGGCCGTTCACTTGGGTAGAAGCAAAGTGTTGGGAGGGAAAATTAGACTTTGTTACATGAAGCCAACTACATAACATGTTTTAAAGGAAGCTAATGCCGCAAGGAGAGAACCAATTTGATGTAATGGTTAATGGCTAAGGAAACCAGAAGATCATGAGTTCTAGTCTCACCTTAGCCATGAAGCCAGCTGAGTGATCTTAGACCAATCCTCCCCCCTTCTCTCTCAAGCTTAGGAAGAAGAGAAGGAAGAAGGGAAGGGAAAAGGAGGCAATGGCAAACTGTTCTTGAAAATTTCAGGGACTAATCCTGGCAGTTGCCAGAAGTCAGCACTCAAAGAATGAAGATGGGGGGTGGGGAGCAAAGCACCCCACAACAAAACTAACATTTAGCTCATGATCCAGAGGTAGAGGTTGCATCTCATAAAAATTAGTCAGAATACGCTTGGTCAAAGCACAAGCAGCTTACTTGGGCAAAATTTAAATTTAATCCTTTGGGGGTTAAAAATGAAAACACAGAATGAAAAACTTTGGCTAGGGAGCTATGTACTGTATGTAGGGGGAACTGGAATCTATTGAAATAATTAGTGGGGAATTAAGACAAATGTTGACTCAAAATGTTCATGGCCTTTAGTGTTTATATGGTCAGTGCTCTGAATAATAAAAAATAAAGAGAGAAACGGAGGTGTTAGTAAACAAAAAAAGTAAAGGTTTCTGTTCTGACCCCCCTCCGTACGGTGAGTCATGCCGACACAAGATTACTGCTAGCCAATTTATTCACAGTAAATTAACACACTGACAAGACTTTGGCAGCAACCCAGATTTCCACAGATAAGGAATACACACAAGAGCTTCTCCAGCTTTAGTATAACGGTTGTGTCCTGCAAAAAGCCTCCTCCCAAAGTCTCTTCTTATATACTCTCTTGGGGGGAGCCTAATCACAACCACCTGGCCCCAATTATTTTCTATATCTCCATAGTTGCTGTCGGTGCTTATCTGCCCATCTTTGCTGGCGTCCTGGACCACCTCCCTTAGTTCCTCCCCACTGCTCCAGGGCCTGACATCAGGGACAAACTTCCTTTGGCTTTCACCGCTGCTCCATGCCTCAGGTGCCTCCTGGTGGCCAACCAGCCTCTCTGGTCCCTGCTTGGAGTCTGAACCCTGTCCAGGGTCCTCCACATCTTCCAGAACTGACTCATAGGGTCCCTCACTATCGGAGTCTGTTTGCAGCTCCAACGGCTCCTGCTGGGCCACAACAGGTTTCCCTATTCAGTTGTGTCAGACTCTAGGGCACGCTGCTCATCTCTGTTTCTTGGCTGAGGAATTCAGCATTTCTGAAGACACTATCCATGATCATGTGGCCAGCATGGCCTTATGTCAAAGATTCATGGAATGCTGTTTCCTTCCCACCGAAGTGGTACCTATTTATGGTATCTATTCACATCTGCATGTTTTCGAACTGCTAAGTTGGCAGAAGCTGGGGCCAGTAACGGATGCTCATCCCGTTGCATAGAGTTCAGGTCTCAAACATAGACTGTGTCACCTGTCTAGCTGACAAGCACAGAGACTTTAAGCCATGCGCCATCATGTGAGTACACAATTTTGTGTACTAACACCATGTATACTAACACATTCTGTTAGTACACATCACGTTAGGCTAATATGATTAGGAGTAAGTGAATTGATTGTTGGGACCTGAACACAACATGTTGGTCAAGGAATAGAAGCAATAGACAATAACACCTGTATTGTGTGTTTTAAAACAATCTGCATCTACCTTGAAAGCCAAGAAAATAAATTTGTGGCCACTATTCAGATTTATTTATTTATTTAACCCAGATCAACTGGGTTAGGGCCGAAGCGGTGCAGTGGTTAGAGTGCAGTACTACAGGCTACTTCAGCTGACTGCTAGCTGCAGTTTGGCAGTTCAAATCTCACTGGTTCAAGATTGGCTCAGCCTACAATCCTTTTCAGGTGGGTAAAATGAGGAGGACCCAAAAATGTTGGGGGCAACAGGCTGACTCTGCAAACCACTTAGAGAGAGCTGTAAAAGGGTTATATAATTGATATATAATTCTAAGTGCTATTACCATTGCTAAAGTAAGTGAAAGAAGGAAGAGAGCAAGAGAAAGAACACGGGAGTAAGTAAGATTATCCTACCTCTTCAGGTACTTTAACTATCATAATCCAAATCAAAACAATGGTTGCTACCAGGGGTGGGTTTCTCGCCCCGTTCCAACCGGTTCGGTTGGAACGAGGCCGGTGGTGTCCTCGCGCACGTGTGTGGTGTCCTCGCGCACGAGTGCGGCGCACACATGCGTACTAGCGTCTGTGCGATGCTCCAGCTGCTCCTGGAGGATCGCGCAGGCGCTGTATGCGTCCTGCGCATGCGTGGAAGCGCAGAATTCATCAAAACCGGGTAAGGAGTGGGAGCGGGCGCACGGGCGCGCGCGGGCGTGGGGAGGGGCTTCGCCGTTCCCGGAAGTTACTTACTTCCGGGTTCAGCGACCAACCGGATTGCAGGGACCGCCGCGAACCGGTTGAAACCCACCCCTGGTTGCTACGTTACATCTCACACTCAATGACAAATTTGGAGTTCAATATTGAAGCTCAAATATGGTGCTGCTACTCTTACTTTTCCATCATCTTTCTTATCCTTGTCCTTTTCCACTTCCCCTTTCAGCAGCAGCAGCCCCAGAATTAAGTGGACACCCCACTTATTTGAAGAAGCCTACTTATTTGTCTTATTTATTTGAATTAGTTATTTGAGGGGACGCAGTGGCTCAGTGGCTAAGATGCTGAGCTTGTTGCTCAAAAGGTCGGCAGTTTGGTGGTTCGAATCCCTAGCGCCGCGTAATGGAGTGAGCTCCCCTTACTTGTCCCAGCTTCTGCCAATCTAGCACTTCAAAAGCACGTAAAAAAGGCGAGTAGAAAAATAGGAACCACCTTTGGTGGGAAAGTAACTCTGTGCTCTGTGCGACTTCAGCATTTAGTCACGCCAGCCACATGACCACAGAGACGTCTTCGGACAGTGCTGGCTTTGAAATGGAGATGAGCACTGCCACCTAGTGTCAGGAATGACTAGCACCTATGTGCGAGGGGAACCTTTATCTTTATTTTTACTTATTTGTCTAATCATCCTTACGTAGTTTCCTCCAGTCAGTCGGGATTTCAAAGGTGCTACTACAAGTCATGGCATCTTTGGTATTGTAGCGGGGACACATCAGCTGGCGGGAAACAAAATGGAAGGCAAACAATATCTTTGGCTGCTCACAAACTACATTCTCAATCTATATTTGGCTTCCTTCAATCATCCATTTCCTTTACTTTAAAAGAAGAGACTGGCATGATTTATCAAGTCTGGTCTGTCATCCAGGCGTTTCAGATTGCCAGATTTTGACCCAACAAATTATTATTATTTTTTAAAAAAGAACACCCCTTTTGTTGGCTTGCAGGAGTAGATTAGTCTCTATTCCACTTGTTTGTTTGTTTGAACTTTACTTCCTTGATTGAGATAAGCAAAAAAAATATTCTAAACTAACTCAGCCAAAACAAAGGCTAGACAACAGCTTTGCCCATCCTGGGTCTGAAATGTACCTTTGGTGTTTAATTTGGCCTCATTGAGTATCTTCTGATGTGTCCCTGTGGCTTCCTGCAGTTGGACTGTTAGAGTAAGCAGGGACCTCAGCTCTCTGCCATGAAGACTTGCTGAGTTCATCAGTTTCCCCCCAGGAGATGGGTCTTAACATTTAACCCCCTTTTCTGCTAAGACAACAAGAAAGGAAGCTAATCTCCTTTTAAGAAAGACACGTGACCTTCCTCCAAGCACCGGAAACTTTGATGAGGTCCTTTGAATTTGTCTGTGTTAAGAAGTTTGAAAAGGGCTGGCTCAAAAGACAGCAAGGAAGTCAGAAGGATTGGCTCTTTTTCTCTTTATTGTTATTTTTAAATACATCCTAGAGTTAGTCTCTTTTGAATTTTGGGTTGTTGGCTTTTAAAAAAAAAATGTAAGAAGACGGTTTGGTTAAGGATTATTCTGGGTTTCAGATCTGCTGTTCTCCAATTTTGTACCATCCAGTTATGCCTACACAACTCTTTTAATTCTAACAACTCTACACAGATGTACACACACATCTTTCTTACAAAGGAATGAGGACTGATGTAGAAACATAACATGGGAAAAACTTAATTGTAAATACTATGGAGAAGAAAAACACCCTCAGAACAATTGAACAATACACAACAACAACAACAACAACAACAACAAAAACAAAAACAAAAACAAGAAGAAGAAGTTGCAGATTCCTGCTGTAGCGTCAGTGGAGCTGCAAAAGACTACTCGGAACAACATACATTTTAAGAAGATATTTGGTTGATGCCTAGCATGCTGGGAGCAACCTTATCAACCACCAGAGCCAGTCAATGGTATTTGTGATACATTTTTAAATGTTCAGTTGACTGAGTTCCATGTTTAATGAATAAAAGAGATAATAATAAAATGAGAGGATGAAGATCTTGTGGGACTTTCAAATACAGACCGATTGTCATTTGGAGCACAACACGCCAGAAGATCTTGTGGGACTTTCAAATACAAACGGATCGTCATTTGGAACACAACATGCCAGATATCATGGTTGTAGAGGGCCAAAGTGTACAGTTTATTGATATCGCTGTTCCAGGAGATGCCAGAGTCGAAGAAAAAGAACTAGAAAAAATAATGAAATATCGCGACCTGGCCATCGAAACCACACAGCTATGGATGAAGCATGTAACAGTGATACCCATTGTCATTGGGGCACTTGCCACCATGTCCAAGAATTTTATAAGATACATCAACAAATTGCAGCTTCCTGCAATAACCCCAGTGGAACTGCAAAAAATTGCGCTACTCGGAACATCGTATATTTTAAGAAGGTACTTGGTTGATACCTAGGACGCTGGCAGCAAACCATATCAACCATTAGCACCAGTCAATTGTACTTATAATACATTTTTGAATGTTCAGTTGGCTGAGTTTAATGTTTAGTGAATAAAGTATATAATAATAATTGATAAGCAGCAAGAAAAAAATCACAAAGTACCGAGACTTGCAAATTGAAGTTGAGCGACTGTGGAAAAAGAAATTATGTGTTGTCCTGATTGTAATTGGAGCCCTTGGAGCAATACCCAAAGGGCCACCTCACTATTTGGAAATTCTAAATGTACGGGACTTGAACATTCTGATTCTACAAAAAACCACCCTACTTGGAACAGTCCTCCCACGTTACCTTAACAGTTCCTAGGTCCTTGGTTAGGACTCGAGCTGTTGAGCTACCAACCAGCACCAAAGGCGGTAAATCTCACCAAAGATTAAATAATAATAATAATAATAATAATAATAATAACTCCGCCGTTGCCGGTCCCAAGCCCGGATGAGAAAGGAGGAAGGTTGGGAACAGGTTGGCATCTGGTCCCGTAAAAAAACCCCCGCCAACCCATACAATATGGTGAAAAAAACGAATAAGAATTCCATACCGCATCGGTCGTCGCGCGGGTTAACAAGGGCCGCGGCGGATGTTGGGGTCCCTGGACATCCGTCGACAAGTGGGCTACAAGTGGACCAGCCAACAAAACGACAAAAATATAGTGGAGATGAAAACCGTGCCATAATGGCCTGTTATTACAACTCAGAGCCAGAAAAAAGAGGATATTTAAAGCAAATGTATGAATTATGGAAACAACAATATCCAGATTCAAATGTTAGTGAACAACGACTAGCAGATCAAAGGCGATTTATTATACGGAATAAAGTGTTTAGTGAAGTTGAACATGAGGAAATTCAGGCAAATTGCAAAACCCAAAAAACAATATCACAAGCAGAAATAACTGATATTCAAGACACAACTAAAGACACTATAGTAGAACTCCCAGAAGAAGCTCTCAGGGAGGAAATAACATCACCACCACTAGAACCAGTTATCACTGAACCAACTGATGAACTAACTCAAAAACAAAAAGAATTGAAGGATAAGATCATGGAGCATTTTCTGCTTAATGAGGAAAGGCAACGTTTACCATCACTAAAAACTGTGCCTAAGAAAATTTTGGCCCCTATCATGAAAATGGTTAATGCAGTGTTTTCAACAATTGAACCGGGATCCATCTTGGAAACAAACCAGTTAATGTACAGCGCAGCTGTAATAGTCACTAATGAACTAGGCATTAAAATTAAAGTACCTAGTCACACAACAGAAAAAGCATCAAAGCCAAAGTGGAAAATCCGTCTAGAACAAAAAATCAAAAAATTAAGGGCAGATGCTAGTAACTTAAAGAACATGCATGAGCAACGGCTTAAAAACAACAAAATCATAGATCGGCTAATCAGAAGATATAGATTGGATACAAGAAACATCAATGAAGCTGTAGAGATTGTAAAACAGCAGATAACAGCAACAGCTAGAAAAATTGAAAGATATGAGGCACGAATCATCCAATATAAACAAAATCAGCAATTTCGACCAGACCAACGGCGTTTTTATCAAAGTCTTAATGTGAATGGTGACACCAAAAGTGAAAAACCAGAAAAGCAGGCCACAGTTGAATTCTGGAAAGAATTGTGGGAAAATGCAAAGGACTACAACAAGGAAGCAAAGTGGATACATGACTTTGAGAAAAGCATTGGCAACAAACAAATGCAAGTATTAGAAATAACAACTGAGATGATCAAAAATCGAGTTAAAAAGGTAAAGAATTGGACATCACCTGGAAAGGACCAATTACATGGTTTCTGGCTCAAATATCTGACCAGTTTACATGCAATATTGGCCAGGCAACTGAATGAAATTTTACAAAAGGGCCAAATTGATGAATGGTTGACAACTGGAAAAACATACTTGATTCAGAAAGATCCAACTAAAGGAACAACACCTGAAAACTATAGACCAATAACATGCTTACCAACAACCTTCAAATTACTCACAGGCATTATTGCAGATAACATGATGGATTATTTGGAAACAAACAACATCTTGCCAGTAGAGCAAAAAGGCAACAAAAGAAGGAGCAGGGGCACAAAAGATCAGCTTCTAATTGATAAAATGATATTAGAAAATTGTAAGAACAGAAAAACGAACTTGAATATGGTCTGGATTGATTACAAAAAGGCATTTGACTCACTGCCACATAGTTGGATCATAAAATGCTTAGAAACAACTGGCGTTAGCAAAAATATTACATCCTTTACTGAAAAGGCAATGAAACAATGGAGAACTGAGTTGGCAGTAGGGAATGAGAGCTACGGAATGGTTAATATCAAGCGAGGAATTTTCCAGGGTGATTCACTTTCACCTCTTCTCTTCATCATCGCAATGATCCCACTATCAGTAATCTTAAAAAAAATGAAATTAGGCTACCAAACAGCCAAAAAAGCTGAAAAAATTTCGCATTTACTATATATGGATGATTTGAAACTATGGAAAGTCAGAAATAGAAATCCAATCATTGACAAATACAGTCCGAGTATTCAGCACCGATATTTCAATGCAGTTTGGCATGAAAAATGCGCCACTGTATCCATAAAAAGGGGCAAAATCACTGCATCTGAGGGAATTGAAATGCCCAATGGCCAACTAATTAAATGCAAAGAAAATGAAGCCTACAAATACTTAGGCATTCTGCAGTTGGATAACATCAAGCATGGAGAAGTAAAAACTATTGTCAGGCGAGAGTACACCAACAGAGTTAGGAAAATTTTGAAATCTAAATTGAATGGTGGAAATACAATCAAGGCCATAAATACCTGGGCAATACCAGTTATAAGATACACAGCTGGCATAGTTAACTGGACACAAGCTGATTTGGACCTTTTGGACCGAAAAACCAGGAAACTAATGACAATGCACTACAGTTTACATCCACGTGGTGATACTGATAGACTATATCTGCCCCGAAAATCAGGTGGCAGAGGATTATTACAAGTGAAGCAAACAGTTGAAGAAGAAAAACATGCACTGGCTGATTATTTAAAAGACACTCAAGAACATCTATTAATCGAAGTAAAGAACAAAAATCTACTGAAGGCCCAACAGACAAAACAAGAATACAGAAAAGATGTGATAAAATCAAGAATGGAGAGTTGGCAGAACAAAGCACTGCATGGTCAATTTCTGGAAAAAATAAAAGATAAAGTGGACAGTGAACAAACTTGGTTATGGTTAAAAACAGGTACATTAAAGAAAGAAACAGAGTCACTAATCCTGGCTGCGCAAGAACAAGCTATCCGCACAAATGCCATTAAGGCCAAAATCGAAAAATCCTCTGATGATGCCAAATGCAGACTTTGCAAAGAAGCTGATGAAACTGTTGATCACATACTCAGCTGCTGTAAAAAAATCGCGCAGGCTGATTATAAATTGCGGCACAATTCAGTAGCGCAAATGATCCATTGGAATTTGTGCAAAAATTATAATATTAAAACAGCAACAAACTGGTGGGAACATCAGCCTGAAAAAGTCACCGAAAATCAGATGGTCAAGATCTTGTGGGATTTCCGTATACAAACCGACAAAATACTGGCGCATAATACACCAGACATCACACTGGTTGAGAAAAATAAGGTCACAATCATAGACATCGCAATACCAGGTGATAGCAGGGTCGCCGAGAAGGAACATGAAAAAATCGCAAGATACCAGGACTTAAAAATCGAAATTCAACGACTATGGCACAAACCAGCAGTGGTAATTCCAGTGGTAATTGGCACACTGGGTGCTATTCCAAAAGCACTGGAATTACATTTAAAACAGTTAAAATTTGACAAAATCACCATCAGTCAAATGCAAAAAGCCGCACTGCTTGGATCTGCACGCATATTACGAAAATACGTTACGACGTCCTAGGCCCCTGGGTGGGGCCCGACTAGTAACCAATGCCAAATCCAGCGAAACAACTGGCCGCTGTGATACAATTGTACAACAACAACAACAACAACAACAACAACAACAACAACAATAATAATAATAATAATAATACAAACTGTATTTGTCAATTTGTTGAGAAAAATAAGGTCACAATCATAGACATCGCAATACCAGGTGATAGCACGGTCGCTGAGAAGGAACATGAAAAAATCGCAAGATACCAGGACTTAAAAATCGAAATTCAACGACTATGGCACAAACCAGCAGTGATAATTCCAGTGGTAATTGGCACACTGGGTGCTATTCCAAAAGCACTGGAATTACATTTAAAACAGTTAAAAATTGACAAAATCACCATCAGTCAAATGCAAAAAGCCGCACTGCTTGGATCTGCACGCATATTACGAAAATACGTTACAACGTCCTAGGCCCCTGGGTGGGGCCCGACTAGTAACCAATGCCAAATCCGGCGAAACAACTGGCCGCTGTGATACAATTGTATAATAATAATAATAATAATACAAACTGCCGACTTTGCAATAACAAAGTCGAAACTATTTCAGATTTAATATGTGAATGCAGCAAAATCGCACAAACTGATTACAAAACTAGACATGACTGAGCTGCTAAATTAATCCACTGGTCATTATGTAAAAGATATGATTTACCTGTATCTAGAAAGTCATGGGAACATAAAGTGGAAAAAGTTATCGAAAATGAGAAGGTGAAGATCTTGTGGGACTTTTGAATACAAACGGATTGTCATTTGGAGCACAACACGCCAGATATCACGGTTGTAGAGGGCCGAAGTGTACAGTTTATTGATATCGCTATTCCTGGAGATGCCAGAGTCGAAGAAAAAGAACTAGAAAAAATCATGAAGTATCGTGACCTGGCCATCGAAACTACACGGCTATGGATGAAGCATGTAACAGTGATACCCATTGTCATTGGGGCACTTGGTATCATGTCCAAGAATTTCACAAGATACATCAACAAATTGCAGCTTCCTGCAATAACACCAGCGGAACTTGAAAAAATTGCACTACTTGGAACATCGTATATTTTAAGAAGGTACTTGGTTGATACCTAGGACACTGGCAGCAAACCGTATCAACCATTAGCACCAGTCACTGGTATTTGTAATGCATTTTTGAATGTTCAGTTGGCTGAGTTTCATGTTTAATGAATAAAGTATATAATAATACCATATATAGGCAGCCAATTGAAACTACAACATGGGCATGGATGACATCAAAGGATCAGGGATGTCTGCAGAAAATGGGGGAAATGTCACAATGGTAGTCACAGTAGTGTAGCTGAAGCTTACCTGGTTTTTATGTCATACATACAACATGCATAAAAAAAGAGGTAAAACATTAATTGCATGACTGGTGATTTTTTTAAGATGCCTGTGAATATAGTATTGGTGTCAATTTGCAAAATGATGTAAACACATACCCAGTGACCTTTGTCCCCCTTTTATGCCATGAATGCCACAGATAATTTCCAAAAATCTTTGATTAGTAGATCCGCTCTTCCATTGTCTCAAAAGCTGGATTTTACTAACTGGAAGGAAAACCTTTGGTTAATCAAAAGGCAGAGCAGTGGTCCCTTTAGATCAGTGGTTCCCAAACCTTTTCAGTCCACCGCCCCCTTGGTGCTACAAACTGTTCCTCAGTGCCCCCCACCCAGTGGTGGAATTCAATTTTTTTACTACCGGTTCTGTGGGCGTGGCTTGGTGGGCGTGGCTGGGGGTGTCATGTGACTGGGCGGTTTGCACAACGGAAGGAAGATAGTAACAGTAAAATTCAAAGCTGTAATAATTAATTGCACATTTATTCAAAATCCATTTTAAAAACCTTTTTAGTTAATGTTAATTCAACAAAATTGTTGAGCATGATCCAGTGATACCAGGTTTTCAAAGTCTGATAGTCATTTATCAAGAACCTTGGTAACTAGTAACTTAGTAAACTCAGTAAAATTTAGTAACTACTTCACTGTTCAGTAAATTCTTTTTTTTTTACTAGTTTTATTTTATTTTTTTATTTTATACACATAAGCACATCAACAGAACACATAAACACATTAACAAAAATAACCACATAACTTAAAAACAACATAGGAACAATAAGTTCCATCATATATCATACAGCAGTTCCAAATCAGTTTCTTTGCAATTAGTGTTTTCCTTTCTATACATTTCTATCTTGCGTTTGTAATCTCGTTACGCATTATCCATTTTTATATACATTTCTTTATTTATTTATACTTAGCTACTTATGATCAAGTATTATTTACCTATATTGTGCTTTATATTTTTACTGTTATCTATTCTCTTACATGCAGTTATAGGTATACATTCACATAGTTATTCTTTTTCTTTGCCATTCTTATATTATTATTATTCCATTTAAAAGGGTATAAGATATAATTTGGAATGTATTATTTACCATCCTTCGCACCTGCTATGACACCACCTTATTTTCTCTTTCTTTTCTTTTCTCCCTCCCTTCCTTCTCTACTTCCTTCCTTCCTCCTCTCCTTCCCCTTCTTCCTTCCCTTACTTCTCCCCTACTCCTACCCTCTGTCTTCTTCTTCCTACCCTCTCAATTTCTTTGCTTGGAGAGAAGTTGGATGACCACACTGAAGCCACGTTCCACCAACTATGATGTTGGAAATGCAACAAGGAGCTTCTTAACCACTCTCCATAATGCAGGATAGTGATCAGAAATTTATTTCTGTAACCAAAACTCTTGATATGATTTTTTAAACTTCGGCTTTAGCTCAATGTCATTTTGCAGCTCTATGAGTCGTTCCTCCACTACCGCATCTTCCTCAGTATTTAAAAATGGATTTATCACCCAATCTGGAATTTCCATCAAAAAAAGATCCTGATATCACTCAGACATCTAAGTCTTAGAATGTCAGAGAAACAACTTTAGCTGGATAGTCACATCCCTGCAATAACATCATTGTAATTTTCAGTTTCATTAATTTCCACAATATTAACACTAGCTTTACTACTAACCCCTTCCAAACTATCTGCATACACTTTTAAGCTTTGGTGGTCTAAATATCAAAAATGGTTGCCTCAGATCATACATCTAAGCAAAACTGAAGTACAATCTATTTTTCCTTTTTTTAAAAAAATCTCGACTTTAAGATTTGTATTACTGTTTTCATCCAGTCCCCATCCAAAAATGGCAAGAAAGTCTGGTGTCATTTTTTTTAAGCAATCATGGACAGATAATTGCTCATACTAGCCTTAATATTATTGGCCAAGTTTCTTATTGGCTATGCTAACCAAGTGCTCTAGTCATTGTTAACCCTGCTGCAAAATTTATGTGTGCACATAATCACACATACAAAGGCATACAATATAATCTTATCTCCTTCAGGTTGCCAATTATTTTGCACGACACAGACATTCTGCCTTTAAATGCTTACGTGGTTTCAATGGCTAAACTTCTGCTCGCCGAACTAACTATTCAAAACCAGTAATTCTGCAAGGAGAGAGGATGGGAATGGGGATATTTCAAAAACTAAACACATATCCTAAAAGAAAATCCATCAGCGACCAGCATTGAGTGGAGCTTTGATAAGCTTTAGAATAAATGAGCTGGAAGGGATCTTGGAGGTCTTCTGGTCCAGCCCCCTGCTCAAGCAGGAGAACCTATACCAGAGGTCTTCAAACTTGGCAACTTTAAGACTTGTGGACTTCAACTCCCAGAATTCTTCAGACAGCTATGGACTTCAACTCCCAGCTATTCTGGCTGGAGAATTGTGGGAGTTGAAGTCCACAAGTCTTAAAGTTGCCAAGTTTGGGGACTCCTGACCTATACTATAGTAGTATATACATATAGTACACTGTTCTGACCCCCTCCTCCATCCAGTAACGAAAGTCAAGACAAGCGTAAAATGGAATGTCCTTTAATAACAAGACCAGAATCTCGGTGGCTGAAAGCCAAATAAACAAACAGATAAGGACCTTGGCAGCAAGGCTGACAAACCTTGGCAGCACTTCAAACAAACTCTGGCAGCAATCCAGCCTGCCAAATTTATTTCTCTTTAGTCAAAGCGTTGACTTCTGCAAGAAGGGCGTGGCACAAGCAGTCTCTTTTATAGTCTGGAGAGGAGCTCAATGACCATCAGCTGAGCGTAATTACCTCCTGTAATTATGTCGTTGTTCTTGACTCCGAGTAGCCCTTCAACGGCGTGCATCCTGGAACAACTCACTGTTGGTTTATAGATCACTCTCTCTTGTCTCCTCCCCACTGATCCAAGGCTCAGGTGCCATCTGGTGGTCAACCAGTCTCTCTGCGCCCTGCTCGGAGTCGGAACCCTGTCCAGGGTCCTCCACATCCTCCAGCGCCGACTCATAGGGCCCCTCGCTGTCGGAGTCTGGTGGCAGCTCCAACGGCTCCTGCCGGGCCACAACAGTATACTATACCTATATCAAAGAAAGTTCCTGTGAGTTTAAAAACACCTGTATTTCCAAGGCTAGAAACGGAAGATTGCAATGCGAGCTCCCTCCTGCTGGTAATCCAAACCTCCCTAACCAAAATCCACACCACCAAAAAAGAGCAACCGCACTTCCGCTCATCACCCCTCTCCCCCAGTTACTTTTACCCAGTAGCGTCTCCATGCAAAGGATGGTATGAAATATGTGACCAATTTGTAAACCAGTGGCAAAGAGGTCTCTTGCAAGCTCAACTAGAATTGGATTGGTGGGGTGTTTTCCCCCTAACAACACCGGGCATGATCTCCCCGCCCACCGACCATTTAAAAAAAAAACCTTTTCACAAGCCAAGCCAGTTGATTAAGACGCCGGTGGTGTTGGGGGGCAGGAGATTGAAGCGGCACATGCCCATCTCCTGGGAAGAAGGCGATCATTGGAGGGGAGGGTGGTGACATTGCTTAAAGGGAAACCCGCAGCTATTTCCAGGTTTGTTTGGGTAATTTCGTCCTTCTGCCCACGCCAATGGTCTTTAAACAGTCCATCTTCTGCTCCGCAAGTTTCTCCTTTCCATCTGAAAATTAGCTAAGGGGAAGCTACCCACCGAGGGGCGACGCCTTCTGCAGCCAACATAATGCACGTTCTTTTTTTCCTTGCCCCCCCCTGCTGCCCCCCTTGCCTCTTAGCACCCCCCTGCCACCCTCCTTGCCTCTTAGCACTCCCCCTAAGTCATCCCACCGCCCCCAGGGGGCGGTATCACCCACTTTGGGAACCGCTGCTTTAGATTGTTCTAAACAGATTTGCTATTCATCTGTACAGCTTGTAAGGTGATGTGCAAAGCCTTTGAAAACTTTTGAACACTTAACAAGTCTATCTCAATCTTGACCTGCTTTTTTTTTTTTTAAGACGGAAACTTGTAGAAAAACGAGGAATGAAATTCTTTGCTGACATTTCTAAGTGGCATTTAGATAGAGTTGTAGGC